>NC_064927.1:252766565-253069595 GCF_023897955.1 Schistocerca gregaria
TCCAAGTCGCGTCGCATTGTAGGGAGGTGGAAGGGGCACATGACGTCTGGGGAAAGCCTTTGAAGTCATCAGATGTGGAGGTTATTCATTGACCAATTAATTATTTTGCATAATTAATTGATGGAAAGTAGTGCTGAACACAGCACCCTACTACTACCACCCACGAACTACGGGATGTGGAAAATTTTTATGTAGTTCTGAAGGAGTTATTAGATTTTTATGATACAGAAATACGTCTAAGATTCCCTGGTCACACATGGCGTCACAAATTTTTCCCTGAAAGTGACAGATTCCAAAACAAAATGACGAATCTGTCAAATTGTCGGTATTGCAAAGGCCTGCTTTTCACCTGGGAATCACTTCTCCGTATGGATTGAAACGCATGCTAATTCGGTACTTCTGTGTTCACGCTGTAAATGGGGACTTTTTAGAGCGATTCGGTTCTGAAGCTAACAAGCTGGAGATGGCAGCGGGCAGGCAGAGTGCAATGAGTAGAAAGCACTTCTGGCTGTTCTCGTCCCAGTGCGCTGGAGTGAGCACACAGAGTTTAGGCACGGCGGGGAGGGGGCATTATCGACTGTTCGGTGTAGCAGCCGAGCCGGCTGTTTGCTGTGACGTAGTTGTGAATGGCGAGGGGTGGGGGGCCGGCGAGCTGCGCGGCGGGGTAGCGCAACAGGCTGCCGGCAGGCGGTGTGTCCGTCCGCAGTTGTGCCGAGGTCGCTGCCAGCAACAGGCAGCTGCGGCTGGCGCATCTGCGCGCTTACCTTCTTTGCTCCCGCACGGCGGGCCGCATCCGACTGCTGCACTAGGCGGTGCTTGCACTAGCGGGCAGTTGCCAAATTTTCCGACTCCGGTTTCCGCGGCAGTAGAATAGGGAGAATGCGATTGCGCATGCCTATTCGGTATGGTAAACGGTGAACTGTACGAAATGAACTAAGTCTCGAAAGGAGAAAGCAAACTTTAATTAAAGGTAAATAGTTACACTAATTAGGTGTTTGCGAGGGAAAATCCGCGAATCCACAATGAAAACTTAGATTTCATTCTGTTGTTATTAGGCCAAATACAAATATAAATATATCCTACGTGGAATTTAGTTACTGGGTTTTTTTGTTACGCGTCCCTTAGCGTTTCGTGCGTCAGCTCATCTTCAGGTGACTATTCAAAATTTATTATTATATTACCATACTAAACTTAATCAAAATTTCGGGATGTCAGTGAAGTGAGACTCTGGAAATTATTATTAACATTTATCTCCTAGTATTTGTGACGAACGATAGGTATTTAGTGAAGTGTTTCAGCCAAGCTTACACTTTAATGTAATGACACGTCGGCAACAGTCACATCACTGACTTGCCGAAATTTGTAAATATGTCGATGCTCAATCTGGGACTGTGAAAACTTAACTTTGAAAGGTAAGTATTTCCTCATTATAGATTTACATGTATGTCACAGAATATATGAAACAGTCTGCATTTATATTTCGTCAGAAAAAGAATGTTGTCCATTTCAGTATCAGGTCACTGCATATAACTGTGACACATACTTTTTTTTTTTTTTTTTTTTGCATACAAGGATGAGAATGAAACAGGCTAAATGCCCTGGTATTCACAAGTTATTCTACCACACGAGACTATTCTTTGTTCTCATTTTATTGATAGTTTGTGACCATCCTCCATCTGTTGCTACTTTATGCAGTGTCATTACTTTTATCAAAACCTAACTGCTGCACCCAAAATCCTCAATTCTATACTTCTTAAGTCGAAATTTTTCTGTGCAACTACCGTTTTTCTCCTAGATTCCTCTTTCTTGTGACAAGTTTAGGATTCATACATATTTTATTAGAACTCGTCATTCTATCTCTTATGGCAAAGGTGATTCATTGACTTGTTTTCCTTGCCATTCCTTCTAACTTTTAACATCCATTTCTTCTCTGGTATTCACATTGTCCATGTTATATTTCCATACAAAATTTTATTGCAAACGTACAACCTAAGCAATTCTTTCCCAAAACTTATACCAATTTCTTATTTTGAATACTGTTTTGTCTTAGCAAACATTCTTTGGCTACACCAATATACTTACAGTATCTTACTCAATTTGCACGAAGAAACGTAAAAAATATTCGAAAAGTCTGAGTGCTTAGAGTTTGCATAATATCATTTTCTCCTTGTGAGTAGTATGCTGAATGGCTACTATACTTTGAAGAAGCCGGTAGTTATATATCTTACTGGAGAATGTAGTTGGCTCGTCAATGATGAAACAGAAACTTCCCCTTGAAAACTTAAACCTCTTATAAAGAAACCTCTCTCTCTCTCTCTCTCTCTCTCTATAGATTAAGTGGATTCCGTCGATGTGCCATTAGAGCCCAATTAACGAAAATTTGATGATGGGTCCTCGAATAGGTATCAAGAACCCACTCAGAAAAGAATAATGGTCCTCTTCCTAATAAAACTGGCAGAGTCTGGAGGTTCGTGCTACGAAACCAGTTTTCATTAATCCAGGCGATCTATAGGACTCTGTAGTACTTCGTAATAAGGAATCCAAGTTCCGATTGAAATAACCACCAACGCGTACCTTTTGCGTAGTAATAAGCTTGTACGTTTCAGACAACACTTCCACAGATAAATACGAACAAATTCCAGTAATGATTCTTTACTATTAAGGACTCACATTCTTGAGATCAAAATTTCGACAATGGTGGCTTGCAGCAATACCTTTAAAAGACTCTCTTTCTAACAAAGCGATGCAGTTCTCTCACATCTTTCACAAAAGTGTCCGCTGCATTCCAGCACATTGTTAACATGGGCATTTCACACAGTAATGCTACGAGTTCAAGAGCACTGAGGGTCTCACAAGCGTCTCTCTTTTAGTGCTCGGTATAATGAAGCAAATATTTCACGTAAGTTCATTATCTGGCTCCAGCTGCCAGAGACTGTGATGGTGGTGGTGGTGGTGGTGGTGGTGGTGTGTGTGTGTGTGTCTGTCTGTCTTTTTGTTGTGGTTTTCTGCAACTGTGCTGGGTGATGAGTAGCCTTTTCATCATATTGTTGAATATAAAATATTACAGCGTTTCATTCCCGTAAAGTAAACGGTGTCGATTTTTATCGTTTTACGTACTGTTTGATCTAGTATAATGAGATCCTTTAATGGAGCTCTACTGCTACACTTCGTGTTGAATGGTATAACACGTGTTTCCTGTCAAACAAGTTCGAGGGATTTGTCGTAAAGGGTATGAGTAAATCAGCAGTATGTGCTGTGTAGAACCTTACAAGGTTTCAAGCAGGACATGGGAGTATGTCCGGAACCGTGCGACTGCTACGGTCGCAGGTTCGAATCCTGCCTCGGGCATGGATGTGTGTGATGTCCTTAGGTTAGTTAGGTTTAAGTAGTTTTCAGTTCCAGGGGACTGATGACCACAGCAGTTGAGTCCCATAGTACTCAGAGCCATTTTAACCATTTTTTAGAACATGGGAGTAACCATTGCCAAAGATCGTCAATTCAACTGGCGCAGCTATTCTGAATATTCATTCGTACAGAGACTTTTTCCACACGACTCTGATCCTCTGCATATTGGACGTTAGTGAAGGATGGAAAAAAGAAGTAAGAAAGAAACAAAATATATCAACATTAGTTGACTATCGATGACACATGAACACCCGATAACTTGGCCACTGTACGTCTGCTCCACATTAAACACCATCATGAATTAAAAACTAGTACAGTGTCTGGTGTCGAATAACATTTGATGGTTTCCGATATCACTGATACTGGAAGATCCACAAAAAATTCTAGTTTCTCGAAAACACATTTCTCACGGTTAATGTACAGCTATCGCCAGTCAATATGTCATGAGCAATAGGACAGAACAGAGGACACCAAAACTGATTTCCTGGTACAATTGTGATTTTCCTGAATGATAAACACAATAATAATTTCTGTATCTTGTATAGTCAGAATGTTACATGTAGATTTATCATTAAAACATCAGTTAGTTTATTTACTTTAAGATGTTACTGAACTTAGATACCAGGTTCAAATGCGCTGTAAATGCAACAACGTACTATCATGCCCTCTCATGTTTCTTTACCTTCCTACTTCGCATAAAATATTAAACAAACTGAGGAAATGAAAATGACATTCATTATAGCGAGTTAGATGGTTAGGGGACGATCAAAAAGTTTCTGTTCGAAGGCCATACAGTCCAGAAAAACAGTACGCCAATCAGGCAAAATAGGAGTGAGCATCGAGGCAATAATCCCACCGGCACCCCAGGTTGAAAATACGCGTTTGGTAAAACATCGTATCCTGCTGCATAAAGATTTCCGTATCTACCTGCTGCACATCCTCGTGTGAGAGCAATCGTCGAATCTTTAAGGCACTTTTTAAATAACCAAAGGCGCGATAATCTCATGTGGGGTGATTAGGTGTGTACGGTGGGTGCTCGTCTGCCTCCCACTTCATTTTGTGAAACTTTTGCATTACAACATTTGTGATACCGGGCCGTGTGTTATCTTGAAGCAGAGCACCCCTTGGCGCACCCTTCCACAGTGGTGGTTTTCGACAAACATGCTGCCCCAAAGCCATATTTCATTCGCCGATGGATGTCTACCGGTGTTTCTCGTACTGCAGCCTAGGAAAGTATAACAGCGCCGTAGGCCTGTTTGGAAGCATTTGGTAATAACGACGCCATAATTCGCGTTTTCGTATTTGACGGAAGTAGGTGGCGAAGACACACTAGCTCCTTGCGTACATGTCGGTGTTTATATACCCGCATCGGAATCGTGCGACGTTGCATCTATGCTATAGCAACGTACTCAAACGGAATTTCTTTTGTCGCCCTTCATATTAAACAAACTGAGAAAGTGAAAACGACATTCACGATTGGAAATGAGATGTATAATATGATAATCGCTCCAAAAATTCCAATGGGTGAGTTATTAATTTGATTTATTTTCAGAAGTGTGGAAAATACTGCTTGAAATTTTCTTTCCATTCGATGCTAAACGATTAAAAACATAGAAAAAATTAATTTACGAATTTGAAAAGTCCCGAAAAAGATAGAGGTTCCTTGTAACGTGTCGTATAAACGACAGCCAGCTTCACAAAAAATTTTTAATTTGGAAAAAGGTTTACCTATGACCAACATGTATTTATTACGTTTATGTAGAAATTTAGCTGAATCGCGTTAGCAGTTACGCCCGATTAAGAAACCTGTGGACAGACAAAGAGGAGATATCTCGTTTTTATATGTAAGAATAACTTAATGTTCGACCTGAGATACAGAGAGAAATATGATGATCATTCGTCTAATAGAATGTTAGACAGCCGTTCTGACGCAAAACTGCTGCACTTCGGAGTTGCATGGCTGCAACGTCTCCTTGGTATATGATCTGAGTTTGTCGGCCAAAGTATGCGCTCACAGCGTACAAATTCCTGAAGCGCACATGGCACCTTCTGTACCACCCGTCATCATCCGACAGGTTCACGCCTCACAGTGGTCTTGGTTTAGCTATTCTTATGCTAGTCGACGGCGTACCCTGATCTCCCAAATAATATAACAGAAAGCTTGAGTCATCTGATTCATGCGATTCGATTGTGCTGTTCAGCAGTTGTGATATTCCCATGTCTGCTGAATTTGTAACTGACTGCGTTTGATAAAACATGAAAGACACACACCCCTCGCCTGCTCCTAGAGAGCATCATTTGGAATGACCAGATGAACAGTCTGCTCCACAGCACTTGCGTCTTGCATGGCAAAAATTTACCTCGTCTGCAGTTACAAAATCGTCCTAAAGGTTTTGCTCTTTTGTAAATGTGAGCGCTCATTTAAAGACTATAAGGAATTAAATATTTTGATGCATCGATCATGTTTTCATCTCTTCTGCACAATAAAAAACAGCCACCAGACCCAAAGGACCACGACATGTCGAATTTCCATCTCACATAGACGTGTTATGGAGGGGCATGCGGTCATCACGAAGCTCTCCCTGCTTCTTGTTCAAAGACACTCCTCAGTTGGCCTAACAAGGTTGAGTGCGTCACACTACACTCGTCAGGACATGACAAAATCCGGACAGTACCTGGAACTGAACTCAGGACTCCTGCATCTGAGTTAGACACCCTGCTAACTCGGCTACAGTAGCGGACTTATACTCTGTCCACTGACGTTAATGTGACCACCGTCAAAGGCCTGAATGACCATCTTTTCCAAGGCGGACTGCTGCGAGATGTGCAGGACGAATGTCAGTGAGGCTCTGAAAGATACCGACAGGGATATGGAGCTACTGATACTCAGGTACCGTGCCCGCCTGCTCTATGTTTCTCAGCTGAGGATCTGTGACACGAACAGTCCGATCGAGGTGGTCCCAAAGATTCTCAACAGATTTTAAATCTGGGGAGTATGGAAGCCAGTGGAGTAAGGTAAACTCATCTTGATGCTCTTGGAACCACGTACGTACACTGTGAGCTCTCTAATGTAGCATTATCCTGCTGGTAAATGCCATCATACTTAGGAAAAGCAAACTGCACATAGAGGGGGACGTGGCACCCAAAGACAGATGCATGCTTATGTTGACATAATGTGCCTCGCACACAGATGGAATCATCCAGGAATGCAACGAAACATTCCGCAGACCATAACGCTCCCTCTTCCGGCCTGGATCCTTCCGACTATTGATGTGGAGCGTTAACTTTCAGACGTTTCACGCTGTATACGTAAACGCCCATTTTCCCAATATAGCACAAAACGTGATTCTTCTGAAAAGGCCACCTGTCACCACTCGGTGGACTCCAATCTAAAGAATAGCAGTCGGTATAGGTTCCTAATCAGGCTCGTGCTACGGAGGCCCATAGCCAGTAACGTTCGCTGAACGGTTGTTTAGGATACCCTGTTCAAAGTGGCTCTAAGCACTATGGGACTCAAGGTCTGAGGTCATCAGTCCCCTAGACTTGTTGTTGTTGTTGTAGGTGTGGTCTTCAGTCCTAAGACTGGTTTGATGCAGCTCTCCATGCTACTCTATCCTGCGCAAGCTACTCTATCCTTACTGCAACCTACATCCTTCTGAATCTGCTTAGTGTATTCATCTCTTGGTTTCCCTCTACGATTTTTACCCTCCACACTGCCCTCCAATGCTAAATTTTTGATCCCTTGATGCCTCAGAACATGTCCTACTGACTGGTCCCTTTTTTTTGTCAAGTTGTGCTACAAACTCCTCTTCACCCCTAGACTTAGAACTACTTAAACCTAACTAACCTAAGTACTTCACACACATCCATGCCCGAGACAGGATTAGAACCTGCGACCGTAGCAGCAGCGCGGTTCCGGACTAGAGAGCCTAGAACCGCTCGGTCACAACGGACGGCGATACCCTGTTGATAACGGCTTGGCTCACTTGGACGATCCTTCACGTCTATTCGTTCGCACACATTTCCGCAGCCGTCGTTCACCCCTGTCATCTATGACTTTTGGTGCTCCGAAGTTGCCTTGGAGCGGTTTTTAGATAGTGCCATTTTGTGACGTATGGCAATGCGAACAGTTTACAAACTTAGCAGTATCGGAAATGCTCCCGCTCTTGGCCAAAAGCCAATGGTCAGGTCCGTGGACATAAGGTAAATCGCTCCGTTTCTTCATTGCAACATCGAAAGCACTGTTTTCCACGTCCCCCGACACACTCTGTGTACCCTCCACGGCTAGTGCTGCTACGTGCCTTTTGTGCGTGGCTATTTCGAGTTGACGTCGAACATAGGTGGAGGTTTCATTACTGTTACTTGACCGTGTACTTACTGGCCAAGTATGTACATTTGTCAACAAGAGACAGTGACGTTTAAAATAAGGGCTAGGCTGTGACTGTCTTTCCAGTGTGTGATGCTAACCTACGGGTACGAACGAAGAATATTTAAGATACATTAAAAATAATACGCCAAACTAAAGCCCTTATTTCTTTAAAAAAATTTATAGGCTCCGGTCGCTATCATTTCTATGACCAGACTTGTATCCTTTTATTTGCTTACCTAGCCATCAGAGATTGAGTGGGACATTTAAATCTACGTAAACATTTCATCATCATCGATACACACCAAAAATATTAAAACATATTGTAAGACACGTAAATTTATCAGCTGAAACATTATGGCCACTCTCCAACCCTAGACCGAATGCAACCTGGTGGTGTTGGGAGTATGCAGTAAGGGAAGTACCCAGTGGCTATAATGAAAGTGTAGGTATTCATGGAGGTCCAGTGTGTGTGTGTGTGTGTGTACTGATTATCTTATGCCAGCGAAACTTGGTACCGATGCTAATAGGATAGTGAGGAACCAATTTATACTGGGAAAAAATTAGTTCCAATTCTGGCCACCAGGTGGAAGTCTGGCGGTCTACAGCATCCCATCGAGCTGCCTGGCGCCCATCCTGAAAAAATTGTGCCAACAGCTGTTAATAATAAAATTACTATTATGCCTTTCTCACTTGTTTGACCGTTTCTGCCCACGTCGTGTCATTAATCCATTAATAAGAAAACTTTTTAATATTTCTTTCTTGCAGACATAGTGCAGGTTTTCACCTGCTAGTCAAAACTGGTACTAACTTTTTTCTCAGTGTAAATCGTTTCCGCATTTACACTTCAGAACTTCTACGAAGTTCCGCTGCCATAGGATAATTATATTCCACACTGGACCTGTGCGATCTTCTGCATTTTAATTATAATCTCCAGGTATGTAAGATAATCAGAGACGAATGGGGAACAATTTTAGTGACAATACGCCCAGAACATGAGGGAATCACCGAGATAAGCGGATTTCACAGACGCCTTATTGTTATGGACCGACACCTCTGAACCAGCATCTTGGAAACGGCGGAGCTGATGGCTGTTCACATTCTATGTTCACATTCTACTATCGTAAGGATCTACAGAAAGTGACGGAAGTACGAAGAATCTAAGAGTAGTGACAAGGTGTTTGATGTCCGTAACTCAACAAACAGTGTGGAAGTTGGAGGCTTTCCCACCCTGTGAAGCAGGATAGGTGGCAATTTGTTGAGGGTCTGTCAACAGAGTACAATACTGGTGGATAAACAAGTGTTTCGGAGCACACTGTTCAGCGCAAATTGTTGAGCATGAGGCTCAGTCAGAGGCTTCCCTGCCCTGGGAAGCAGGACAGGCGACAATTTGTTGAGGATGTGACGACAGAATACAATACTGATGCATGAACAAGTGTTTCGGAACACACTGTTCAGCGCACATTGTTGAGCATGAGGCTCCACAGCAGATGACCACTATCGTGTTCTTACGTTAATCCAATGACATCGTCAGTTACAATTGCAAAGGGTACTGGGTCATCGCTTGCACCGTAGATCAATAGGAACACATCGCCTGATCGGATGAAGGGCGGTTCTTGTTACATTGGATAGTATCCGGATGCGCCGTTGTGGAGGCGAAAGGCTGCCTGAAACTTGCACTATGCCATGGCGCATTCCGGTAGGGACAGTGTCATGCTGTGGGGGACGTTCACTCTGGGGCCTCTATGAATCATATGGTAGCAATCGAAGGCATCACGTCGCTCTGGACTACACGAACATTATTGCGGACTATCTGCATTCCTTCATATTCGCTGTCTTCCCAGATAACGACTGCATCATCCAGCAGGGCCTCGTCTGTATCCAACGAAATGCCACTGAGAGGCAGCCAGGTACCAGCTCTCCAGTCGCAAATCACCAACGCATTATCTGTGAAATTTGCGTTACCTGGTGTCACATACTTCTGCAAACCAATCAGTTACATATCTAATCCGTGCCACCCACAATCGTTGCTGTATTGCGTGACAGGAGAAGTAGCATTTACCAAAAACAACAGATACTTTCTCTGTCGGAGGATGCTCGTACTGGCAAAGTAAACTTTGTTTCAGGATGCATCACACTTTCCAGGAACACCTTACGAACACGTGGTTCTCTTCAATGGTTTGAAGAAACTGCACCTCTCCTGGGTATTCATTGTCGCCCTTTGTGAATGTTTATGAACAAATGCTGTAAATGGCAAATGTGGACAAATGTTGAAAATGTGTGGAGAATGTAAGAAGATAAGAATGAAAAAAGAAAGGTACACGCGTGCGTGTGTGTGCGCGCGCGCGCGCGTGTGTGTGTGTGTGTGTGTGTGTGGGGGGGGGGGGGGGGCACTTCGGACCAGTGAGGTTCGAATCACTGTATGCGCATATGCATAGATTAATACGAATGCTAGGATGATTTATTTTTGAAGGACATGGCATGGTTTCTTTCCGGTAGTTGTGAAATTAAGCGCAAAGGCTATAACATTAAGAGTGCAATGTGAATTCCACCGTTAAATCCAATGAAGAGAGCAGAGAGCTGGAAAGAGTATATTTTTGGTCTCTATGAGGCGGAGGACTTATCTGTGACGTGACGGAGGAAGAAACAGGGTTCGACAGGTATTAGAAAGGCGATACAGAATATAAAAGAGCTTTGGAAGAGTTGATATCAAACAAAGCAAAAGGGATATATAACATTCCATCAGGCTTTCTAAAATCGTTGGGGGAAGTGGCAACAAAACGACTATTCATATTGGCGTGTGGGATGTATGAAACTGGCGATATATCATTCACTCAATCCCGATGATTACAGCAGCAGACAAGTGAGAAAATTATAGCACAATCAGCTTAGCGTCTCATAAATTCAAACCGGTGACATGAATAGTATACAGAACAATGGAGAAGATAATCGGGGATCTCTCAGATGACCAGTTTGGCTTCAGGAAAGGCGAAAGCATCAGAGAGGCAGTTCTGCCATTGCAGTGGATAAAGAAAAAGACTGAAGAAAAATCAAGACATTCATAAGATTTGTAGACCTGAAAACGGTGTCCGACAAAGTAAAAGGGGGCAAGATGTTCGAAATTCTGTGAAAAATAAGCATAAGCTGTAGGGAAAGCAGGGCAATATACAAGAACCAAGACGGAACAAGACTGGAAAACCAAGAAATAAGTGCTGTGTTTGAAAAGGGTGTAGGACGAGGATGTAGTCTTTCGCCCCTATTGTTCAGTCTGTACATCGAAGAAGCAATGGTGGAAATACAAGAAAGGCCCACGAGCTGAATTACAATTCAAGCTGAAAGGATGTCAACGATAAGATTCGCTGATGACATTACATTCTCGGAGAAAGTAAAGACGAATTACAGGATATGTTGAATGGAATGAACGGTCTAATGAGTACACAATATGGCCTGAGAGAAAATCGAAGAAAGACGAAAGAAATGAGAAGTAGAAGAAATAAGTAGAAGAAAAGCTGGAGACGAAGTTAAGGAATTCTGCTTCTTAGGCAGCAAAATAACCCATGATGGACGGAGGAAGGAGGACAAAAAAAGCAAATCAGCACAAAGAAAAAGGGCATTCCTGGGTAAGATGACTGTACGTTGGAGCACAGCATTGTATGGTAGAGAAAAAAATACTTCAGGAAAACCGGAACAGAAGAGAATAATTTGAGATGTGACGCTACAGAAGAACGTTGAAAATTAGGTCTGATAACACAAGGAGTGAGGTTGTTATCCGCAGAATCGGCGAAGAACGAAACGTATAGAAAAAAAGAGACAAGAGGAAGGAACAGGATGGTAGGGCCTATGTTAAGGCTTCTGCGAATAATTTCCATGGTACTAGAAGGAGCTGTAGACGGTAAAAGCTGCAGAGGAAGACAGCGATTGCAATACATCCAACAAGTAACTGAGGACGCAGGTTGCAATTGCTACTCTGACATGTAAAGATTGGCGCAGAATAGGAATTCGTAGCTGGTCGCATGAAACCAGTCAGAAGACTGATGACTCAGAAAATAATAATTGTGATTGCCATACTTGTGCTTCGATGAACAGAAGTTTCATGTTCATCCTCGTTCCGTCCCTTGTTTGCACGACCTAGGGGTTTTTCATCCAGACAGAAAAATAAAAAATTAAACTGTAAAATACATATGGTGCGGTCTGCGTAATGTGGTTTGGTTGCACAGGCAGGTGTCTATTGGATTAGATTAGATACTCTATTAATTTTGTAAGACACATGCAGAAAAAGCCCTTGAGGGTACGGAGCGTTAGGAAAACAGAAATACACAGCTGCCCATTTAAAACTTCAGTACCGGAGAAGGACTAGAAAATCAGGAAATTTTATTTCTTGGACGTATAGAACATAGCAGGAAGAGTACGTGATTGTATGTGTTGGTGTTTGGAGGGCGGGGGTTCGTACACTATGCGGAATTTGGTACACAGAACCGCCGCCTGTGGCAAGATCGATGACTGAAACTGATTCGAAGTAAGCTTGGGTGATAAATACGGGTACATCTTTCAATGCCCGCTTCTGTAGCCGGTGGTTAACGAAACAGATCCTCATGGGGGAGGGGGTGGTCCTGGGTTCGATTCCTGCTACTGCAAAGGGGTGGAATGGTTGGACCGCGGTGCACTCAGCTCCGTGATGCCAATTCAGGAGCTACCTGACTGAGAGAAGGCAGCTCAAAGATCGGATTGCTGAAATTTGGTGTTCTGACCCCATGCTGCTCCATATCGCATCCGATGATGAATGCTGTGGAGCCCACGATAGCCGGTAGACTACAGCATTGTAGCGGTTGCCAGACTTGATAAACTGCAGTGACTGAGAAGTACCATTCTGTTGGCACCTCCTGATCAGATATTTCAGAGTCCAGATAAAAGTCATGGTATACCCCCTAATATCGCGTCGAACCTCCTTTTTCGGGGCGTAAAGCAGCATTTCGACGTGGCATGGATTCGAGAAGTCGCTGGAAGTATCCTTTAGAAATACTAAGCCATGCCGTCCTTAATCTACATCTACATCCGTATTCCACAAGCCAACTGACGGTGTTTGGCGGAGGGTACCTTAAGTACCTCTATCGGTTCTCCCTTCTATTCCAGTCTCGTATTGTTCGTGGAAAGAAGGATTGTCGGTATGCTTCTGTGTGGGCTATGATCTCTCTGATTTTATCCCTGATTTTATCCTCATGTTCTGTTTGCGAGATGTATGTAGGAGGGAGCAATATACTGCTTGACTCCGCGGTGAAGGTATGTTCTCGAAATTTCAACAAAAGCCCGTACCGAGCTACTGAGCGTTTCTCCTGCTGAGTCTTCCACTGGAGTTTGTCTATCATCTCCGTAACGCTTTCACGATTACTAAATGATCCTGTAACGAAGCGCGCTGCTCTCCGTTGGATCTTTTCTATCACTTCTATCAACCACATCTGGTACGGATCCTACACTTCTGAGCAGTATTCAAGCAGTGGGCGAACAAGCGTACTGTAATCTACTTCCTTTGTTTTCAGATTTCATTTCCTTAGGATTCTTCCAATGAATCTCAGTCTGGCATCTGCTTTACCGACGATCAACTTTATATGGTCGTTCCATTTTAAATCACTCCTAATACCTACTTCCAGATAATTTATGGAATTAACTGCTTCCAGTTACTGACCTGCTATATTGTAGCTAAATGATAAGAGATCTTTCTTTCTATGTATTAGCAGCACATTACACTTGTCTACATTGAGATTCAATTGCCATTCCCTGCACCATGCGTCAATTCGCTGCACATCCTCCTGCATTTCAGTACAATTTTCCATTGTTACAACCTCTCGATATACTACAGCGTCACCCGCAAAAAGCCTCAGTGACTTCCGAAGTCATCCACAAGGTCATTTATGTATATTGTGAATAGCAACGGTCCTACGACACTCCCCTGCGGCACACCTGAAATCACTTTTACTTCGGAAGACTTCTCTCCATTGAGAATGACATGCTGCGTTCTGTTATCCAGGAACTCTTCCATCCAGTCACACGATTGGTCTGATAGTCCATATGCTCTTACTTTGTTCATTAAACGACTGTGGGGAACTGTATCGAACGCCTTGCGGAAGTCAAGAAACACGGCATCTACCTGGGAAACCGTGCCTATGGCCCTCTGAGTCTCGTGGACGAATAGCGCGAGCTGGGTTTCACATGATCGTCTTTTTCGAAACCCATGCTGATTCCTACAGAGTAGATTTCTAGTCTCTAGAAAAGTCATACTCGAACATAATACGTGTTCCAAAATTCTACAACTTTTCGACGATAGAGATATAGGTCTATAGTTCTGGACATCTGTTTCTTCGTCCCTTCTTAATTGAGAAAGATTGTATGTCGTCGTACATCGCACATTGACTTCTGAGGTTACTTCCCGGGTTGTTCCTTGTCTGTTAGCACTGACAACTCGATGAAACGCCACTGCTTTCGGTAGTTAAGTGAATGTCGTCGGCCAGTGCGGGGTGAGCGGGAACACCGAAATTTGGTATTCTCGGCTCACTCACGACGTTGTGGATCTCGAAATATATAATTCCCTAAAGATATCCGAAATCTACTGTCTGAATCGTCTAGCCCCTGCTACTAATGTGTTAATTGTCGTCGTTCGGCCATAACCACATCTGAAACTTTTTCATATCAATCACATGACAGCTCCGCCAATACACTGCGAGTGTACACGATAGTACCGTCATCTGTATATGTACATATCACTACCCCATGACTTTTGTCACCTCATTGCAGCTCATGAAAGCACTATCACCACGCAATCTTCCACATTGTTGAAAGAAACTGTCACTGAGGTCTTGAAGATAGGGCACAGTCCTCAGCCTTTATACTTCATAAATGCGACGCACGATGCCAAACTTACCATCTACGCGAACCAAGGGTGATCACGTTGTGATCCCGAAGTCCCCTCATGCCATCACGCCAGCTGCTGAGTCAGTATATCCTAACGAATACAATCAGACGACGTTCGTTCTCCTCGCAGCCTGCACTCCCAGAAATGTAGATTGTGTTACTGTTCGGAAAACTAGGACTACATGAGACCATTACTGTGTCTAGTACTGTCGCTGTTCGTTTGTCTGTCAGCGTACTTACCTTCGATGCAATAGTTGCCGCGATAGCAGTCCGTGGTATCCAAAAAAGCACTATGGGACTTAACATCTGAGGTCATAAAACTACTAGAACTTATAACTACTTAAGCCTAACTAACCTAAGGACATCACACTCATCCATGCCCAAGTAAGGGTTCGAAAATGCAGCCTTAGCAGCAGCGCGGTTCCGCCTAGAAGCGCTCGGTCACAGCGGCCGGCCCGTGGTATCCAAGAGTCGTTGTGCTCTCCGAGTGGGAAGTTGTGTAAACCACACAATTCACTGACTCAAGGTATGTGACATGGCAGCATGATTCTGCACAACTTCACGAGCGATGTACCTGTGCTCTCGGGTGCTAGTCGCACGTAGAAGTTGAGATCCTGCTCTGTGCTGGGTATAGCCGACCTGAACCCAAGGATTCGGTGAGGGTCGTGAGATCATGACCAACGTGGATCGTTAGACTTCAGTCTCGATAGGTTGTAAAGCTACCGCATCTGCTGGCACATGTTACCGCTGTTACACGAACCTTCATTCAGTCTTCTCACAAATAGCATACAAGTGCGATTTGTCAATGCGTAGTCTTTCCTTATATACATGACTTAGATAGTGTTACTCCGCTACTACTTTGTGCAGCTGTACTGGAAATATATTCATATTAATATCCGAGTATGTAGTACACGTCATTCCCATTTTCAGTTTGTTGCATACCTCCTCCATCGTTTTCCAATTTTAATGGTTGTAGTGTACATACTAAATATTATCGAAAAAAATTGACGTGCTGTAGTTCCTTCCACAGATGCTAAGTGAAATGGGGCAGCACGTTTTAAACATATTTTCAGTTAAAATGTAGCACAGAAACAAAACTTACCACACAGGTACACTGATAAATTATAAAATGCATAAAATGATACCTAGGTTATTGTAGCTAACAAAAAGTTATCTTACGCAGTTCACATTAACGCGCTGAAGAAGCGGGGAAGTTATGTTCTACTTTGGTATCAAGTTTTGTGATATTATTGGTTCTGCTAACAAATTTATAAATTGGTTTAAATGATTTCGAGACGAATAAAGCTTGTAGACTTCTCTTAAATTGTATATTATTAGCAGCTAAGCTTTCATGATTGTCGGCAAGATATTTAAAATGTCTGTTCCTCAATAATAATCTTTTTCAGAACGAAAGTAAGAGATTTTAAAGCGTTTTGTGTACTGTTCTTATTCATGTACTGACGAGCGGAGAAATGCTACTGTCGGAGCACAAGGAAGGTGATTACGTTCCTGTTTAAAAGACTCTGAGAGAAAAGTGGGGAACCGATGGCCTCGTAACGCCTTCATCACCAAATATTTTGTTATCTTGCGAACATATTCGCACTCTCTTAACACCCACTTTAAACTCTTTTAACCAACCACTGTTTGTAGTCAACCTTTCATACTCAGCAGCTCCCTCTCACTGCATATATATATATGCGCGCTTAAAATTTCGGCCCAAAATGTGCCCTCCTCTATACCTTCATGTTAATGTTCGTTGGTCTGGCAAAAGCCGTACGCCATAAGCCTATGTATGGCCTTGACTCACGTGTTTCTTTTTTTTTTTCATTTCAGCTGTCTTCTCTCTATGTTGCTCCCACTGCTTCTATCTCCATCCAACCCTCTTTTTCCTCTACTCTCACTTTCTCTCACTGACCATCAACATCTCCCCACTCTTTGGTTCCCACTGCTATTGCCTTCAATCATCTCTAATTCTTTTTCAGTGCCACTTTCTTTTTCCCACCATCACTATCTCTTCTCTCTTTCTTCGCTCTATCTCATCTCTCCTCCACCATCATTCTCTCTCCGCTGCTCCCTATCGCCTTTTTTGTTCTCTAACCTAAGTATTTTCCATCGGTTTCCTTCTTTTCTATGCTACATCAGTGTGTGCTGCGTATGCAAAACGAATTATAAAGGTCACTAAAGTATTGGCAACTAATGTATATACTTCGATACATTTATATAATTTCACACAAATAAACAACAAACAAGTATGCACAACGCAAGTTTAACACCAAATCATTTGCTTTATATTTTATCTGCATACTTTGCTTATCGATCGCAGTTCATCGAGACAGCCCGTCACAAAGTTTTACGGGTGGAAAAACGTTGACTTGGAACATAATTTGATGACCTCAGAACCCTTGCGATGACGCAAGAACCCTGGCAGTGGGTTCATTACGTCTGTCGAGACTACACTTGCGCCGCAGAACGGATAAAACGCGCATATTTTACGTGCATCACTACAATTAAGTGGGAACGTCAGGGTATCGGTAACGGATAATAAGTAGTCTCAAAGTTCCCTCAGAAATCAACTCCAGAACACATGGTAAACATTTCGACGATTTACCATGAATAGAATTATAGAACTGGCTGTCAAAAATGGCTCTGAGCACCATGGGACTTAACATCTATGGTCATCAGTCCCCTAGAACTTAGAACTACTTAAACCTAACTAACCTAATGACATCACACAACACCCAGTCATCACGAGGCAGAGAAAATCCCTGACCCCGCCGGGAATCGAACCCGGGAACCCGGGCACGGGAAGCGAGAACGCTACCGCGCCACCACGAGCTGCGGACAACTGGCTGTCTCCACAACTGATACTTTCGAGTGTCTCTTGAGAGCGGATACAGTTTTTTCAAAACGGGAAAATAACATTTCTAGATGAATGCCTAAAGAATGCGCAGTTCAGATTTGTTCCATTTGCTATGGTTAGTCATATAGATGACTGTGGTGCACGGTACGAAAACTGCAAGAAAAACAGTTTTTTGCAGTTTTCTGCACACGTTTGATAACTTTAAATCTCTGAATCTCGGTAATGGTTAATTACACCGAAAAAGGTTTCGAAGTTCACCGAGAAATAGAGAAGTATAGAAGTTGCCATTTCCACAATTTGTACTTTTCGCACTCAAAATTCATAATTTTACGGGGCTTTCTCAGGAACAGTGCATGAAAACATGTGCCCTCATAAATCGTCTAAGAACCACCTTAGACAGTACGTAATGGAAGAGACCCAACCGATTTGCTCAACTTTTCTGGGCTGGAGGAAGTGTTTCAACCTTACGTTTTGACCCTGTAATGTAGGATAGATACAATATGTCCGTTGTTCCGTTAGGTATACACATCGTCTCTACGCCAAGGGTTATCGGAAGCAGTTGCGCTCCTGCCTCTGTTATCAATAGAAGCTGAGATATGACTCCTCCAAAAATGGCATGAGGCTTTTTGGAGCATATTGGTACTGCGCCCTGTCGTGCACGGATCGCTAACGAGAACTAAGCTGTTTTAGAGAGATAAAGTGTTAATGATGCAATCAGTCCGGAATAAATATACCGAGACCTAGTTTTTTAACACACCTCTGCGGGACGTTCTAACGATTTCCTGTACGTCAAACATCTCAAATATCGGTACCGCTTTTAAGAGTGTTAATGAACAAACAGTCTCACTCCCTATCACCGTATAATGGGAAATGGAAATTTTATAAGTCTGTTACTCATTGTTTAATACGGCTTATTGCATCAGAGAAAATACCACCAAGGTATAATGAGCTCATTATAATTTCCGCACCATCGAAGAGAGGATATTGTGTACCTCGTGTAATAAATTACAGTGTGGAAACTTCGAGCGCAGAGATTTAAGAGATGGTGGAATTACTACACATATCACGCTCAACAAAAATATAGATTTTATTCTCATCACAATAGAAATGTTTTAACTGAGTCTTTGTACCTGTGTATGTGACTTTGTATGTTTTTCTTCCCTGCAGAAAGAATTTTAGATGAATACTTCACTGGTTCTTCAGCCATGAAAAGAAGATTTACTCCACCCATAATTGATAGCTCTGTGAATCCACAGTCTGGATTTACTCCTGATGGTTAAGTAGGCAACCTGGCAGAGCGTGGTATATGGGTGCGGAGACAGCATACCAATGTCTCTTCCAGCGATCTTACACGTGTTAACACATCAAGTTAATGCAAGAGCTCAAGATGAGATCAGTTCACTGTACAATGAAACTCTGTTTCATCACAAAAGCGATACCGAGTTGTGAAGTGTACTTAGGGCATCCTGTTAAGTGGACGTACTGGAATTTGCTACCATTACAGTTCCGCTGGTGGAGCACCACGGTATACGACGAACGAGATGCCATAGAAGCTAGGATCATGCTCCCGCAATCTGGGGGACGGGTTCAAATCCTTGTTTCTCCATTCTGATTTAGGTTTCCTACACAAAATGCAAAAGTGAAAATCATTTTTCCAGTTTGAAACAGGCGTCTAGAATCTTCGAAAGGAAAGGTACTGGTTATAGATCAGATGCCCCAACAACGAGTCGTTATGTACCTTTTGCATTAAATCTGTGATATTTTCATAATTTTAGATTGGTGCTGTGCAGGCAGAGCTAGCTGCAAGATACGCTCCTGTATGGTATTTCAGGGCATGTCCAATGTCAAGAAAAACAGTCTTTTCAGATCCCGATCTAAGCTAAAAATAGTCGTAATTTAATCCTCCCCATCGACTGAGTAACTTTGAATTTGCTTCCTGTGATAGTTCAATGATATTTCCTGAGTGTGACAGCAATCACGAAGAAACAATTTTCGTTGTTGTTGTGACTACATGGTCTCATGACACACTAGTGTCTTTCGAGGCAGTGAAATGAAAGCGTGAAAACAGTAGAAAAAGTAATGGCTCTGAGCACTACGGGACTTTACTTCTGATGTCATCAGTCATCTAGAACTTAGAACTACTTAAATCTAACTAACCTAAGGACATCACACACATCCATGCCCGAAGCAGGATTCGAACCTGCCACCGTAGCGGTCGCGCGGTTCCAGACTGTAGCGCCTAGAACCGCTCGGCCACCCTGGCCGGCAAAACAGTAGAATGCAACAAAACAGCATGATGGTACTGTGAAGACAACGTAACAAACATACATGCTAGGCCTGTGGAACAGCATGGCACAGCATCATATTGACACTGTGAATAGAGAAGCACATGACAGCATTTATTCCATTCCAGTCTGGCGCGGTGAAACGGCAATTTTGTATTTTGATTAACAATGAGACAGTCCTAGGGTGCACAAAGCTCTTTATTGACTCAAAAACTGGATATGGCGTCATCAGAATTCCTGGAAGTACAATGGAAAATATTAAATAACCGCTCCTGGTCCTCTCCTGAGCTACTATACTCAACAGGGAAAACCAAGAACGTAAGTTTTCTGGGGTTGTCTTAAACAGTCTCAGGCAAACTCTAGAATAGTTCATTACGGAAGGCCATGGACGACCATCCACCCTATCGCTGTAAAAACAAGCTTATCTAACGTAAGTAGATGTATTTTTGGGCTATGCAATTTCTTTGCCGTATGGTGATCAATCCTGTACCGTTATATGATGAACAAATAAATAAATAATAAGTAAAAGAATATTTTATTTCCATAAAGGTCAGAGAAAAACAGTGAATAATTATTGCCCCAAAGACCATGTTTGCAGAGTATAGCCATTCTGAATCCCTCTGTCATAGCGAGACTCGGTGTGAACCTCAATTTCATACCGAAAGTATCGTTACCTGTCTTTGCCTTAATGATTCAGACCGAGTGGGAGAGGGCTAAAGCGATAACTTGCATTGAGACGAGAGGGTGTTCAAATTCATTTAGGTTTTTCGTAACTTCCTGGAATTATTTAAGGAGTGTCATATCGCCTTAAAAAAATGCTCTAGCACGTTACCCGCCTCATCTTTTCTCGGTGCAAACTTGTTCTGCGTCTCTAATCATCTCGACTTTGACGGAACGTAAAACGCTAATCTTCCTTTCTTGAGTACCTCATAAGGATATTTTCTCTTTGAGAAAAGTATGTAATCAAACATTTACCGAAGAACAAAAAACTAGTCCAAGTTTCACGTTCTACCGATTAACAGAAGTTGCTGACCCAAGCTACTCCATCATGCTGGAAGTTCGTAATAAACAATCACCGTGTTGAAATTAGATAATTTCAGATTTTTTTCTCATTTTCATCCGTGACTTAGATCGGACCTGTTCCATAGCCCAAGGCACTGTAGGAAAAATTACGAACTGTAACCAACTAAATGTGACCGAATGATTCGATTTCTCACGAGCACAAATTTGGGTTGACTTTTGTGAATTTTCCGTGACACTGTAGGTGCCGTGGAGGTAGTTGAGGTTCGGAAATGATAGCTTTCGGCGGCTATTTCACATGGTTGCTTGCTTACGTTTCCGGTATTGCGAGTCACACAGCTGTCAGTTCGATAGGGGGTCATGACAAACTACCAGGCGATGCGGTGGGTGTGTTGTGCGTATCTGTCACCAGCTATCACGCTTCGGGCGCGCTCACACAAACGCACCACACATAGGGAGGGGAGGGAGGGAGAGAGAGAGAGAGAGAGAGAGAGAGAGAGAGAGAAAGGCCTAGAATTGATCGGTTCTTGAAAGAGCTGCATCTAATTTTCCGCTATGTTTCACTGTAAGAAGAGTGACACAGATTTCTTCAAAACAATACCGTACAATCCTATACAGGTTTCTTTACACCTCATTCCCTTATTAAGGGGTAAGTTCACATTCAAATCAAGGTAAATTGGTGATTTTTCGTGCTTTTTTCAGGTAAAATAAAATACTAATGCGAAATATAGTTCTATTTCTTATACTTTTGTCTTTAAGAAGTTATTATTCTGTCGCGTTAGACGCTCCCTGTAATCGCTCCACCAAGTGGAAGGACCTCGTGCAGACGGAATATTCGTCATCGCCGGAAATTCCGGAATCCCTCCTGTCACACCTGTAACAAACTAATTTTGTAAAAGACAAAAATGGTTCAAAAGGCCTCTGAGCAATATACGGCTTAACTTCTGAGGTCATCAGTCGCCTGAAACTTAGAACTACTTAAACCTAACTAACCTAAGGACATCACACATATCCATGTCCAAGGCAGGACTCGAACCTGCGGCCATAGCGGTCGCTCGGTTCCAGACTGTAGCGCCTAGAACCGCACGGCCACTCCGGCCGGCTTGTAAAAGACATTTTCGGTATATTTTCTATCCGCATACTTAGAAAAATTGAAAAATTTTGTTCTAACAAAATGGCGACGTGCTGAAATAAACGTTATGTTTTTTTGCCCAAAACATGGAGACAAAATTGTGCATTGAAAACAGGCTTTTGGGAATATCGCAGAACTGCTGCCTAAGTTCACATAAAATTCCATTTAGAAAGCAGACATTAAATTCCGATCAAAATCGTATGTGTCGTTCTCAAGACATATTTCTCGCCAATTTGAAAAATACGGTTTCGAGAAAAACGTGTTTGAAGTTTTGGACTAAACTTTTTGTAGTTAACACCTCGAGTCAGCGATCCCTGGACGATATAGAAATCCTTCCAGATCCAGAAGAAGATCATCCTCCGTCTTCTTCGTGGCCATGGTGTTCCTGCGGGCCTCCTTCTCAGCTTCTTTCCCCCGCTGCTAAGCTCACTCGATACGCCTTTCGTCATCTTTTTTGCAGACGTGTCACGTTCGAGCACTTTATAGTTTCCCTACTGCCTGTTGTGAATGATTTTCGGAGACAATTGTTCACAAATCGCATTGTAACTGGATAACTGAGTTTCTGGCGAACTTGGATGAATGCTGCAAATAAAATAGACATCCCAGAGAACGTCTTAAGCAAAAAAAAACTCGATATTCTGAGATTTTGATAGAGAACTACCGCCTTGTGCATGGCTACAGTGACTCCATACATGCTTTCCTGGGCGTGCATATTGATCAGGGCTTCTTAGAATTCATATACTGTAGACTTTCTTAGATGCTTCAGTTCAGCAGCCCTTAATCTATATGTAATCACCGCTTTTTTTATTTGTAAACCTACCGACACTTCCCACACCTTGTTGAACTGTTGCGAATTTCAAGGTGTGAAAAAAAAGCCTTATGTCTGTTGTAGATTTAATCTCACCCTCACAGCTTTGTGGGAGCAGTCCTAGTGTTGGCCTCAATTTCTGCTTGTGAACCTGCTCTTGGGATCGTTAATTAGTTTTAAGCGGCAGATATGGCCGCTGATTCCGCGCAATGTCCAACTGCAGCTGACAGCAGTGATTCCCCTTCAATTTACGTATGTTTCACAGAAACGGATTTTGCGTGGTGTCTGTTCTTTATACAATTGATATGCCTAGCTGGGCGGTGGATCCACCTTGCTCAGTGCACATGCTCAAATATGTCTCAGAGTAGCGAACATGGAGTCATTGGACAGGAACCGCAAGTAGGTGGCACTCGGTGGGAATGTAGATCAGCCGTTGCACGTGCCGAGAAATCCGCACAGTTGCGATAACACTGTGTCCCGGATGGTGCAGTGGCTAACACACCTGCCCAGTAAGCGGGAGATCCCGGTCCGGTACACATTTTTATCCGTCGCTGCTGCGGCATATAGCTGTGATTCACTTCAATTTACGTGTAATCTGTCACAGCTGCGTATTCTATGTCGCACCTGTTCTTTTGGACGTGTCTGAAAGAACACACACCACACGCTTATATAAATGAAGCATTATTTGAGCCGTGCACGGCTCTCGTTTATCCCATTTATTGTATGTCATCTTCTATTACGGTATTGCCGCCTCCTTTTCTTATTCCATTTACTGGCTTCAGTAACTTCCTGCCTTACTTGCCCGTGAGCGGCAGCAGCAGCGCGTATCGGTAAGTGCACTGTCGTACCATTTCTGGAGCGACCGATAGTATTCCCGGATCGTCGTGTGTCTGGCAGTCAGTTTGGGACGGGCGTGCAGTGCAGTCGGGACGCAGCAGCAGTGAAGTCGGGGACGGAGCGCCGGTGAGGCGCCGACAGCCAGTTCTCGTCGACCGCTGGTGTCACACATGAACTGTCCGCCGGAGGCAGATTGGAGCGGGACGACCGCTGGTTGGTCGTTCGGTTGGTCATCTCATCGGCCGACGCATATTTGGTCCTTTCACAATTTCCGGGCCTGACCGTTCGGTTCTAGGCGCTTCAGTCTGGAACCGCGTGACCGCTACGGTCGCAGGTTCGAATCCTGCCTCGGGCATGGATATGTGTGATGTCCTTGGGTTAGTTAGGTTTAAGTAGTTCTACGTTCTGGGGGGACTGATGACCACAGATGTTGTCCAATAGTGCTCAGAACCATTTGAACCATTTATGGGCCTATAGCCAGTCGGTTGGCGTGGAGCAGCGAGGAATTCTCCACGGGACGTAGTTTGGCCGGGGCCACTGGCGGTCTCTACGTGGTGTCGTAGTGTGTGGTGCTGTTCCCATTGCTACGAGGTCCGTGGCCCACCAACCCTGGGCACGAAAGTTGAGTTTTGATTTAATCTACCAGCAAGTCAAGACTGCTCACATTGTGTCGTTTGGAGTTCGTTGTCGGCTGTTGGGATATTCCCGCGAGCAACAACGTGGTTTTGAAGTTGAAAAATTCCGCTGGAGATTAGCTGTACTTGGTTATTTGAATTGAAGTGCACCAGCAGAATCTTCTGCCTTGTGGCCGTTAATGTTCCAGTTACCTGCCCTGGCCACTGACGTAAATTTCAGGCAGTTTAGTTTCCTCAGCATGTTGTTGCTGTCCAGCATGGTGTGTAGTTTGACAGGTCCATGTATGATTGGATTGGCCTTCAGCCTAATTTAAAGTAATGTTTCACGTAAGGCCTTTGGTATTTAAAAAAATAATGTTATGGAGTTTTAGGTGTCAGGCCTTCAGCCGATTTGAATTTAACTATTTTGCTCTTGACGTGTCTGATTCTTTGGCCCATCAGCCTAACTAAAGAACTGTGTTTAGATAAGGCTTTGCCTTTTTAATTTCTGTTTTGGTTGAGTTTTGCCTAATTAATAACTGTTTTATGTAAGGCCTTGTTTTTTTAAAAAAAATATTGATATTTAGCCCTAGGAGGTGGACTTTCAGCCGAATTGTTTGCTCTGAAAATCTAAGATTCCTTGGGCCTTCGGCCTAAATAAAAAAACTGCTGTAAGATGGGGCTTCCGTTTAAAATTCTGATTATGATTGCGTGTTTTAAGTTATTGGCCTTTACCCGTTTTTAAATTAAAGTGGCTTTCAGCCGGTAATTAGGTCCCAAAGATTAAAGCAGTGTGTTTAAAATAAAAATTTTCTGGCTCTTGCAATGTTTGATCAAATAATAAAGCTGTATGTTCGAGTGTAACTGACAGCCCCTTATTTTGGCCCCTTTCCACAATTTAAACGTCCTGTCCTGCGGCTTAAGCCCGCTGTTTCATTATTGTTGCAGACAAAATATTTATAGCTTCCCATTCCCTTCATTTATAGATAATCCAAGCCTAACGCACTATTAATTTATATGAAAACGTATTTTTAAAGTGATATGTAATCTCTTAATTACAATATTTGGATAAGCAACAAAATGTAGGTAAAACTAATTAAAATATCGTATATGAAGTACTCAAGTATCCATGCATAGCGAATTCGTTTACACGATAGGTGTTTCACCAACTCCCTTGTGAATTACGTATTTCATTGTGTAGCTGTCGTAACTTGGAAATTGCGTCTCAAGTTCCAATCAAACACCGAATAATAATAAAATAATGAATTAGTCATTTCAACTACACAAAAGGTAGTTTCCTTCCTTTCTTTAATGCTTACGGCACTGCATGAGATATACGAGGTGCATTCAAGTTGTAAGGCCTCCGATATTTTTCCTAATTAACTACTCACCCGAAATCGATGAAACTGGCGTTACTTCTCGACGTAATCGCCCTGCAGACGTACACATTTCTCACAACGCTGACGCCATGATTCCATGGCAGCGGCGAAGGCTTCTTTAGGAGTCTGTTTTGACCGCTGAAAAATAGCTGAGGCAATAGCAGCACGGCTGGTGAATGTGCGGCCACGGAGAGTGTCTTTCATTGTTGGAAAAAGCCAAAAGTCACTAGGAGCCAGGTCAGGTGAGTAGGGAGCATGAGGAATCACTTCAAAGTTGTTATCACGAAGAAACTGTTGCGTAACGTTAGCTCGATGTGCGGGTGTGTTGTCTTAGTGAAACATCACACGTGCAGCCCTTCCCGGACGTTTTTGTTGTAGTGCAGGAAGGAATTTGTTCTTCAAAACATTTTCGTAGGATGCACCTGTTACCGTAGTGCTCTTTTAACGCAATGGGTAAGGATTACGCCCTCGCTGTCCCAGAACATGGACACCATCATTTTTTCAGCACTGGCGGTAATCCGAAATTTTTTTGGTGGCAGTGAATCTGTGTGCTTCCATTGAGCTGACTGGGGCTTTGTTTCTGGATTGAAAAATGGCATCCACATCTCATCCATTGTCACAACCGACGCAAACAAAGTCCCATTCATGCTGTCGTTGCGCGTCAACATTGCTCGGCAACATACCACACAGGCAGCCATGTGGTCGTCCGTCAGCATTCATGGCACCCACTTTTGGCATTTTCAGGTCGTCATGCAGGATTGTGTGCACAGAACCCACAGAAATGCCAACTCTGGAGGCGATCTGTTCAACCGTCATTCGGCGATCCCCCAAAACAATTCGCTTCACTTTCTCGATCATGTCGTCAGACCGGCTTGTGCGAGCCCGACGTTGTTTCGGTTTGTTGTCACAGAATGTTCTGCCTTCATTAAACTGTCGCACCCACGAACGCACTTTCGACTCATCCATAACTCCATCACCACATGTCGCCTTCGACTGTCGATGAATTTCAATTGGTTTCACACCACGCAAATTCAGAAAACTAATGTTGCAGGCTGTTCAAGTAAGGAAAACGTCGCCATTTTAAGTATTTAAAACAGTTCTCATTCTCGCCTCTGGCGGTGAAATTCCATCTGCCGTACGGTGCTGCCATCTCTGGGACGTATTGACAATGAATGCGGCCTCATTTTAAAACAATGCGCATGTTTCTATCTCTTTCCAGTCCGGAGAAAAAAAATCGGAGGCCTTAGAACTTGAATGCACGTCGTACCTTGCTGTGGCACGTGAATATCATCCAGTGGTCGTGCATGTAAACCACTGCTGGCGACGTCATTTCACTAACTGTAAGTTAGACTGCGACTACACTCTTATCTTCTGGCGCTAAGAGTTTCTACCCATATGTGATGTGACTTGAACGCTAAGACAAATTTGTACAACAAAATATGTCTGTTTAAAAGGTGCTCTGAACGTCAACATCTTTCAGGTGGTCAGAAGCAGAATTTTCACATCCTAGCTAACATTATTCCCTCATGCTGGGACCCCTAAGGAATGCACAAAGTGCTCTCTGAACATAACAGATGAATTCACCAGTAGAACAGATCTACATACGGATCAAGAACACACGTATTCGTTGCAGCGG
Source organism: Schistocerca gregaria (assembly GCF_023897955.1). Classification (NCBI taxonomy): domain Eukaryota; kingdom Metazoa; phylum Arthropoda; class Insecta; order Orthoptera; family Acrididae; genus Schistocerca; species Schistocerca gregaria. Next base: position 252,793,811 of record NC_064927.1, read on the forward strand.
CTAATGTTTCTTTTCTGGATAATATGACCACATAAGAGCCTGACTGCCAGTCGTAATTTTGTTTGAGTACTCACCTCTTCAGAGATTAAGTATATAGATGCCTAGTTTGGAGCAGTGATGCGTGACATCATTATTTTGTTTCTCAATTGTGTATCAGCACTTTTCATTCATTTATGAGTAAATAATTTGAATATGAATTACAGATTTCTCCCTTTGATTTTATTTTTGCTTTCTTCTCACTGTTTCCCAGGATCAAAACACAAAACCATTCGAAACCTATCTATCATCTGGAATGAAACCTCAACTCAGTGTAAAACGGCATGTTGTAAACAGGAGGATGATATGAAAATAACTGTTTTATAGAGTGCTACAAATGGCACAATATGTAAAGTGTCGACATGATATGCAGAGTACTTTTAGTTACACTGACGTTTGAAGGAACCATTTTGTGAGTTTCTTGTGCAACTGCAACGCCGTTCCGTCATAAAAATATTTTTATATAAATAAATAAAATATATTTCTACAGCTGTGGCTGCCCCACTCACCAAGAGATTTTTAATGTTCGTTGCTTCAGACGATCCAGCGTCACCTAAAATTCGTCCAAAAAATTTTTCAAATGGCTCTGAGCACTATGGGACTTAACTTCTGAGGTCATCAGTCCCCTAGAACTTAGAACTACTTAAACCTAACTAACCTAAGGACAACACACACATCCATGCCCGAGGCAGGATTCGAAATTGCGACCGTAGCGGTCGCGCAGTTCCAGACTGTAGCGCCTAGAACCGCTCGGTCACTTCGGCCGGCCAAATTCGTCCAAGTTTGGTAAAAGTTCACAAGATATCTGGTCTCATTTATTCGGAAAGAAGCCGCAAAACATAATCCCCATAACGATGAATCATCAAAATGCACATTTATTGGACGAACGGCGTATATAAATTAAAAAATTCTGATGCTATATGCCATTCAGAAGAAACTGCACGACCACTATTTTGTGCTCGAGCGTTTAAGTATGAGAATACTTTGAGTTTGGATCCCCTTTTTACTGAATACTGACCAAAATAAACTGAAATACCTGGACATCAGCAAGATTTGTTCTATTGTAAAAAGAATCGCACTCGTTTCGTTCAGGAAAATGTTAGTATAGTTTAGACATGGGACCAACAACTCTCGCCTGAAAGGATTCAGAATCAAAGTAGTGGTTGGAATATGCTGTTTTCTGCACTAAAAAAGGGAACTAGAAATAATCTAGTCGAAAGACTTTGGCATACCATTCATGAGTTAAAAAAGGTAGTAATGATTAAGGTAAAAAGAAAGGTCGTCAGTGGGATGCGGATTATTATAGATCTACATCGCCATAGTTAGTCGATAGTAGAATTATGGAATACGTCTTAATGGCCTCTCCCACGCTCAATATTTATTACGAAATAATATTCTTTCAGTACATTGGTCGGGGGTGCGAGGCCTAGCGTGACACAATATTATTAATCAGTATTGCAATATTTACCCTTGGCTCGCGTCGTTTGGATCTTTGTCTTAGTAACGTACACGTCGTTGAACTCGCATGTGTCGCGAGTGCAGTCATTAACTGCTGCAACCAGAATACAAGAGGAAGCGGTAATTGGCGAGAAAGTGGCTTGGAAGGCATTCTACATGCGACAGTACTAACATGTTCAGGGAACTTACAGCAGAGCCAGAAGACTATGGAATTTTTTCTAACGCTCAGAGAGCTTCAATTAACTGATAAACGTCGTTACACCCTACGTACGCAGAAAATATACTGTTCATGTACTTATCGGATTTGACTCCTACGTAAACCCGGGAAGAGTAAGATACATTTTGTACAGGGTATGTAGGCAGTTACGAATTTCTCCAATAAATAATTCAAGTCTGTGATACGAACAAATAAGCAGTGGCAATATTATTTCCCTCAATTTAAACACTTTTGTCGAATGTTTGTATAGTTAATTACGGAATAAGTATTATTATGTAAGCAAAGTACTTTCCTGAATGCGCTCTAAAAGAAAATTTCTCCCATCTCTATTTCCTGATGTGCTCATTTTCATAAGACCTCGCTGTAACAGTTGTTTACACTTCTGAAAAATCACAAAATCTCGGAAGGGACAGCTGCGAATTGTGCAGTTATCACCATTACAGAGTGCAATATATTGCGCAATATACTGAGCAAGCCTCACTGTTCGTAAATCTCTGCATTCTCTTTCAACATACTGCGCGAACCTTCAGTATCGCCCTCAGACTGTAAATATTATTATTTTAAAATAACTTACAATGTTATAAATTATATTAATAGTACTGCGCAATAAATATTGATCCTCCGAGGTCTCCTTGTCCTTATGCGCTACAATCGTTCTGGAGAAGGAAATATATCCCCTATAATAATCAAAATTTATTCGGCACCAAGACATCTTGTGAAGGGTAACTCTCTCTGAGCGTCCATAAGATACATAGCACGGTAGACAACTGGCCCTAGACTGGTGCCATGTTCCTTGACCTCCAGATGACATTCCATCAAATCCGCACCGTCGTTTAGTGAAAAATATACGAGCTTCCCGAGTGTCGGATCAGATTTGTGACTGGTTTCGGTATATCCTTGCAGATACAACTGGTCACGTCTTTCTAAACGGAACGAAATCGACAGATTTATAGATAATTTCGGGAGTACATCAAGGGAGTTCCATAGGCAGTTATTTTTTACCATATACATTAATGATTTAGTGGATAACGTCGGATGCTCCACGAAACCGTTCGCAGACGATTTAGTTGTCTATTGGAAGGTTGCAACGCCAGAAGATTTAGGAAGGTTGCAACACCAGAAGATTGTAGCAAAGTGCAGGGAGAGTTGCAGACGATCGATGATGGGTACAGCGGCTGGCAGTTGACCTCGAACGTAAATAAATGTGACGTACTGCTCGTAAATAACGAGGAGAATTATTACTCTTCGATTACGCTCTTGGCGATTAATCTTTGTAAACAATATATAGCAGTAACGGTCTGTACAGACCTAAAACAGAATGATTACACGAAACTAATGCTAGGAAAAGCTTTTGTCGGGCTGAGATTCATTGCAAGAATCTTAGGAAAATTTATTTCATCCACAAAAGAAGTCAAAAAGGAGTTATTTATAACACACTTGATCGATTTCTTCAGTCTTTTACCCTTAACAAATTCGATTTGGGTGGGGGGAGGGGGGCGGGGACGGGGTTGAGACAGTAAAGTAAATCCAGGTAAGAGTGGCGCGTTTCGTTGCCAACTTCATCAGCACTAGAGACTCCAATATCCGTCAAGACTCTCATCTCTATATGTCTCCATATCCACAGTTCTAGGCGGCAAGACGTAAAGTATTGTGTCCATACCTAAAGTCACAGCTTCACCCTAAGGCAACTATTCCACAAAACCTTTGTTGGATCATAAAGAGTTATCGCTATTTGAAAAATCTATATCTATATTCAGGAAATCATTGTGAAGTATCTGAAAAGGTAACTTTCTAGTATGCCAAGAAGTATAACTGCGTATCTCAATCACATGGACCGCGAGATGAGTGATTGCTTTAGTGCCCCTGTGCGGACTGTCATTGCCCTAATTTTCTGTTGCATTCCTTCTGAGGAAGGCGTAAAATCAGCGGCAAATTTTCTGTCAACATTGTAACGTAAGAATGACGATCGATTACTTTCAATCGAACATGTTGTCGTTACCAGCGATGATCTCGTAGCCGACGTCGCGTGATAGACTGTGGTGTCCTCCACTCTGATTATATATTCGGCGCCCCATCGAGTTGTGGTTGCAGTTCGTCCTTTTACCTCTGAAGATCTATCCCGCAGTCGGAGAGGGAACGTTAGGAGATGTTTTATACAACGACCGCGGCATAATTTTTAAGTGATGTTTCTGTTGAAGTGTCTGCGGAATAATGCCTAAAGGGGACGGTCGATTATTCGTAGATTCTGTCCTAAAATCTCACTTGGTAAAAAGGCAAGTTGGTATTTGTGTCCCTGTTTGTATGCGTTCGATGTCTGTATTGGTCCGACCAGATATACATCCGACGTACTAGGATACTAACCTGGGCTGCGTTAAGTGTCTTACAGGCACTTGGTAGATAAACTATTGTTTTCTAATATCGTGTCGAAGGGTTCAGAAGAGGTATTAAAATTCAGGGTGAAGGTATTTCACTGTTAAGTTTTGCTGGTAACATTGCTATCCTCAGTAAAAGTGCGGAAGAGGAGGAGGAGGAGATTAGTGTTTAACGTCCCGTCGACAACGAGGTCATTAGAGACGGAGTGCAAGCTCGGGTGAGGTAAGGATGGGGAAGGAAATCGGCCGTGCCCTTTCAAAGGAACCATCCCGGCATTTGCCTGAAGCGATTTTAGGGAAATCACAGAAAACCTAAATCAGGATGGCCGGAGACGGGATTGAGCCAGTGCGGAAGAACTGCAGAATGTGTTGAACAGAATGAACAATCTAATGGGCACACATTGTAAAAGAAACGAAACCAAAGATAGACGAAGGTAACGAGGAATAGCAGAAATGAAACTAGCGATAAACTTAATGACAGTGGTGACCAAGAAGCAGACGAAATGGAGGAAGTATGCTACTATGAAGGAAGATAATGCTTGATGACATGGCGTGTTAAGGCTTCAGTGAAGAACTTCTGTGGTATGCCGAAAATTATACGGGAAGTCAGAAATTGGGATATAATCAGGAAATAGTTGAGAACATGGGTCAAGGGATCCTTTTAGAAGAAGACGTTGACACAAAACATAATTTCGTGATAGGCTACATTAAACCAGTCAGACGTTTCACGATTCCCTCTGTTACTAAAAGATGAAAAGGCTTGCACAAGATAGATTGACATGAAGAACTTCATGAAAACAGTATTTTGGCCCAAGACCGCAACACGTACTTCATGACGAACTGTAGTCGAGTCATTAATCGTGTGTTAGAAGCTGCTTAATCTTCTTATATTTAACGAAGAGCACAACTTTGCTTTTCTCTACTCCAAGAAAAACTTGCCACACAGTCCACCAGACCAATATTTAGGCACGATGTAACTGTATACCACAATTTCTGTCGAATGCGAAGTTTCTCACAGGTAACAGCGTCATCTGCGAAATGTCTGTTTGCTACTAATAAAATGGGTTAAGTAATCAGTAAAAAAGAAACGTATTAATGGGCGTATCTTACTTCCCTCAGGCATGTCAGATCTTCCTTTTGTGTCTGAGGCTACGTGTCTAATCAGAATAAAAATTTCTGAATTCTGCTTGTCAAGCTGTTTTCAGTCGAATCGTAGATTTCGTGATCTATCGCGTACGAATATAGTTCTCTCGTAGAAAAACTCAGTAGACGAAACAGAAGTCTAGGATGACAAAACTCCTTGACAACTTACACTGAGGTGACAATCTTCATGGGATGGCGATGTGTATATATATACACAATCATTCTAATAAATTTAGGGTAATGCTGATACATGGTGAAACAACGCTCCGGTAGGCGGTTTGCGGGCTTAAATCACCTGAGGGTATGACAGTGCGGTGCATTTGACCTGGGGACGTCGCACGGTGGCGCTGGCAGCAGTCCACATACGCAGAGGTGTGTTGGTGCATCTCAGAGTAGGTTGCAGCGAGTAACTGTGCAGACGTTTTCAGACGTGCTAATGGTGAATGTGTGTTGAAAATGGCTCAAAGAATACATATTGATTACGTTATGAGGGGTAGAGTACTAGGGCGACTGGAGACTGGTGAAACACAGCAGGTCGTAGCACGGTCCCTTCGTGTGCCACAAAGTGTGACCTCGAGATTATGCGAATGATTCCAGCAGACAGAAAACGTGTCCAGGCGCTACACTAAAGGGACGTCCACAGTGTACGACACCACAAGAAGACCGATATCTCACCATCAGTGCCCGCAGATGGCCACTGAGTACTGCAGGTAACCTTGCTCGCGACCTTACCCCAGACACTGGAACAGTTGTCTCCAGACATACAGTCTACAGACGACTGAACATACATGGTTTATCCGCCCGGAGACCTGCAATGTGCATTCTAATGACCCCTGGTCACAGGAGAGTCCGTAAAGTCTTGTTTCAAGAACACAGTACATGATCATTGGAACAGTGGTCCCTGGTCATGTTCACAGACGAGCGCAAGTATAGAGTGAAAGGTGATTCTCGCTTGGTTTTCATTTGGTGTGAACCAGGAACCAGATACCAACCCCTTAATGTCCTTGAAAGGGACCTGTATGAAGGTCGTGGTTTGATGGTGTGATCTTCGATTATGATTGGTGCACGTACACCCCTGCATGTCTTTGACAGAGGAACTGCAACAGGTGTATCGGGACGTCATTTTGCACCAGTATGTCCGCCTTTTCAGGGGTGCAATGGGTCTCACCTTCCTCCTGATGGATGATAACGCACGGCTCCACCGAGCAGCTGCCATGGAGGAGTACCTTGAAACAGAAGATACCATGCGAATGAAGTGGCCTGCCTGTTCTCCAGACATAAACCCCATAGAGAAAATCTGGGATGCTCTCGGTCGACGTATCACTGCACGTCACTTCAGGACCTTCGACACGCACTGGTGCCAGAATGAGAGGTAATACCCCAGCAGCGTCTCGACCATCTGATCCAGAGTATGCCAACCCGTTGTACGGCCTGTGTATCTGTGCATGGTGATCATACTGATGTCGGGGGTACATGTGCAGGAATAGTGGCGTTTTTTAGCATATGTGTTTCGGGACGGTTTTCTCAACTTATCACCAATACCGTGGACTTAAAGATCCGTGTCGTGTGTGTTCCTTATGTGCCTATGTAATTAGCGCCAATTTTGTGAAGTGCCACGTTGTGTGGCACCACATTCTGCAATTATCTTTAATTTATAAGCATGAGTGTAGATGGAGGTAGTATCGCAGGCCAATGCAACGGCGTTCGTTCTCAGGTGATTCATGGGAAAATGTTTCCGACATTATGATTCCACAAGACCGGAAATAACTGACTTTGAGCGTGAAATTGAAGTTACATTACCGTTCACCCCGAACAACACAGTTGCCTGCGTCCTTCACTGAACGGCCGGAAACAAGCGGCGTTTGCATAGAGATAGTGCTATTAGTCAAGCAACATGGCGTGAAGTAACCATAGAAATCAATGTGGGACGTATGACGAACGTATCCATTAGGAGAGTGCGTCGTAATTTGGCGTTAATGGGCTACGGCAGCAGACGACCGAAGCGAGAGCGTTTGCCATCAGCACGATATCGCCTGCAGCGCTTCTTCTGGGCTCGTGACCATATTGGTTGGGCACTAGATGACTTGGAAAGCATTGCGAGGTCCGATGAGTCCTGATTTCAGTTCATAAGACCTGATGGTAGAGTTCGAGTGTGGCACAGATCGCACGAAGCCAAGTTGCGAAAAACAGACTGTGCAAGCTAATGGTGGCTCCACAATGGTATGAGCTGTGTTTCACATGGATAATTGACTGGAAATTGTTATGTTCGGCTACTTGGAGACCATTTGCAGCCATCTGGACTCCAAATTTGCAAACAAAAATTGAACTTTTTATGTGCCATGTCAGCTGTTGGCGATTGGTGTGAAGAACAGTCTGGACAATTTGAGCTCATGATTTGGTCACTTAGATCACCCGACATGAATCCTATCGAATATTTATGGGATATAGTAGTGAAGTCAGTTCGTGCACAAAATACTGCACCAGCAACGCTTTGGCAATCATGGACGTTTGTAGAGGCAGTCAAGCTGATTTTTTTTTTTTTAGGGAACTTCCAACAAATTACTGAGGTCATGCCACGTAGAGTTCCTACACTACGCTAGGCAAATAGGAGGTCTGACGCGGTATTACTGGATATCCCCTGACTCGTCACCTCAGCGCATGCCCATTGCTGTTAGGACACCATGTTTGAAAAAGTTCACGTTGAATGTCGCTTGATTGGTGTCTTTCGAATCATTGCTCATTATGACACTACTGTGGTAAGAATGTTCTCAACCACAGTATAAATTACTTTATAACCTCAAGAGCCAAAGAAACTGGTACACATGCTTAATACCGTGCAGGACCCCAGCGAGCACGCCGAAGTACCCCAACAAAACGTGGAATGGAGCCGATAAATGTCTGAAGTAGTGCTGGAAGGATTTGATACCATGAATCCTGCAGGACTGTCCATAAGTCAGTAAGAGTATGAGGGTGTGGAGATCTCTTCTGAACAGCACGTTGCAAGGCATCGGAGATATGCTCAATAATTTTCATGTCTGCTAAGTTTGGTGGCCAGTGGAAATGTTTAAATTCAGAATAGTAATTCTGGAAGTACAGTACTGGCCATTAAAATTGCTACACCACGAAGATGACGTGCTATAGACGCGAAATTTAACCGACAAGATGAGGATGCTGTGATATGCAAATGATTTGCTTTACAGAGCATTCACACAAGGTTGGCGTCAGTGGCGACATCTACAACGTGCTGACATGAGACAAGTTTCCAACCGATTTCTCATAACTGGGTGTTGTGTGATGTTCTTAGGTTAGTTAGGTTCAAGTAGTTCTAAGTTCTAGGGGACTGATGACCATAGATGTTAAGTCCCATAGTGATCAGAGCCAATTTTGATTTCTCATACACAAACAGCAGTTGACCGGCGTTGCCTGGTGAAACGTTGTTGTGATGCCTCGTGTAAGGAGGAAAAATGCGTACCATCACTTTTCCAACTTTGATAAAGGCCCAATAGCTGGCTATGGCGACTGCCGTTTATCGTATCGCGAGATTGCTGCTCTCGTTGGTCGAGATCCAATGACTGTTAGCAGAATATGGAATTGGTGGTTTCAGGAGGGTAATACAGAACGCCGTGCTGGATCCCAACGGCCTCGTATCATTAGCAGGCATCTCATCCGCATAGCTGTAACGGATCGTGCAGCCACGTCTCGATCCCTGAGTCAGCAGATGGGGACGTTTGCAAGACAACAACCATCTGTCCGAACAGTTCGACGACCTTTCCAGCAGCATGGACTATCAGCTCGGAGACCATGGCTGCGCTTACCCTTGACGCTGCATCACAGACAGGAGCAACTGCGATGGTGTACTCAACGACGAACCTGGGTGCACGAATGGCAAAACGTCCTTTTTTCGAATTAATCCAGGATCTGTTTACAGCATCATGATGATCGCATCAGTGTTTGGCGATATCGCGGTGAACGCTCATTGGAAGCGTGTATTCGTCATCGCCATACTGGCGTATCATCCGCCGTGATGGTATGGGCTGCCACTGGTTACACGTCTCAGCCACCTCTTGTTCGCATTGACGGCACTTTCAACAGTGGACGTTACATTTCAGATGTGTTAGGACCTGTGGCTCTACACTTCATTCGATCCCTGTGAAACCTTACATTTCAGCAGGATAATGAACGATCGCATGTTGGAGTCCTGTACGGGCCTTTCTGGGTACAGGAAATGTTCGACTGCTGGCCTGGCCAACACATTCTCAAGTTCTCTCTCCAATTAAAAACATCTAGTCAATGGTGGCCGTGTAACTGGCTCGTCACAGTACACCAGTCACTACTCTTGATGAACTGTGGTATCGTGTTGAAGCTGCATGGGAGCTGTACCTGTACACGCCATCAAAGATCTGTTTGATTCAATGCCCAGGCGTATCAAGGCTGTCATTACGGCCAGATGTGGTTGTTCTGGGTAGTGATTTATCCGGATGTATACACCCAAATTGCGTGAAAATGTAATGACATGTCGGTGCTAATATAATACATTTGTCCAATAAATACCCGTTTATCATCTGCATTTCTTCTTGGTATAGCACTTTTAATGACCATAAGTGTAATTCTGGAAGTTTGAGGTGACGCATTCTCCTGGAATTGACCAAGTCCGTCTGAATTCACAAAGGATATAAATGGATGCAGATGAGCAGACAGGATACTCACGTACGTGTCACCAGTCACAGTCGCATCTGGACGTTTTATAGATCCCAGTCACCAATACAGAGCCTCCACCAGCTTGAACAGTTGTTTGCTGACATGCAGGGCCCATGGATTCTTGAGGTTGTCTCCATACCCGTACACGTCCATCCGCTCGATACAATTTGAAACGAGACTTGAACGACCATGCAAGATGTTTCTAGTCACCAACAATCCAATGTCAGTGTTCACGGGCCCAGGCGGGGCGTAAAGCTTTGCGTCGTGCAGTCATCAATGTTACGTGAGTGGGCCCTCGGCTCTGAAAGCCCACATCGATGATGTTTCGTTGAATGATTCGCACGCTGACACTTGTTGGCCCAGCATCGAAATATGCAGCAATTTGCGGAAGGATTCCACCTCTGTCACGTTGAACGATTCTCTTCAGCCGCCGTTGGTCTCGTTCTCGCAAGATCTTTTTACGGCAGATTTGCTGTTTTGCGGTACGCCTGATAGTCACGGCACACTCGCGAAATGGTCGTACTGGAAAATCCCCACTTCATCGCTACGTCGCAGGTGCTCTGTCCCATCGCTCGTGCGCCGACTGTAACACAACGTTCCAACTCACTTAAATCTTGATAACCAGCCACTGTGGCAATTGTAAACAGACAGTTGTTGTTTTATATAGGCGTTGCCGGTCGCAGTGCGTAACCTGCCTGTTTACATATCTCTGAATTTTAAAACTCAAGCCTATACCAGTTTCTTTTGCGCTTCACTGTATTTTGGTGTATTACTACGACTTTGCCATTATTCTGTGATTTACAGAAACCCGTGTAAATTGTACTGTTTCTCAGCGCTGTAGCAGTCGTTCTGATTGCCGCGCGTGTGTCGCATCTGCGCCGTACGCAGCACGGCTGGGTGTTGCGTGGCCAGGTACGACAACCCGTCACGCTCTTGGTTCGCTGCAGATAGCCGACCGCACGCCGCCATTTTGGCTGTGATAACCGCGAGCGATAGCTGAGCCGCGTCCGCTACATGCAGGGCAAACGTTCCTGCCAGCAGCGCGGCCTTAACACACCAGTCTCTCTGTTCAGTAGTCGCTTTGAATTATCCTCCAAACCAGGTGTTCACCCTCAAAGCTAGAGGTATTCGGAATATAGGGTCCGATAAGTGGCAAAATGGAAACGACAGTTAATATCCAGTGAAGCTTTACGCAGACGTGTTGGGCAGGCTCCCTAGTATTCCCACCAATCACGTCACATTACTCTTTTCAGTTCTGAGCACAAGTGAGAACATACAAGTGCCTAGAACAATGTCGTTTCCCGCCAAGTATGGGTGCTCACTACGAGGTTTCGCCTGATTTCATGCATCACAACATAGCGAGCCTGCCATATATTTTCTTCTTCATGACCGGTCTCCCCCGCTCACTGCAGGGGCAATGAGCACGCCCGTGCAGCGTTTTCGAAGTGAAGTGTTTGCTCACCAACTAAACCGCCCGGGTTGGCTCCTCCTGATGTTCACCTCTGGTCAAATGAACCGTTGGCTATGAAAACTATGAAAACGCATAAGCAGAATTTTAAAGAAAAAATGGCATTCAGACATCTTTCTTTAGTCAACACAAAATAATAGACTTTTTCCAACGGAAAACGGATGCACCTGATTACCTCCATAATGCAGACGTCTATCAAGTGTCATGCGGCTGCGGCAAAGAGTATATAGGCGAAACGGGAAGAGCTGTTAAAGAACGCATTAAGGAACAGGAACGGCACATGCGGCTAAAACAAAATGCAAAATCGGCAGTAGCTGAACACCACGAGAACTGTGCCTCTGACATCGGTTTTAATATCGTACGTGTACTGTCTAAAGAAACAATCATTTATAGAAGAAAGGTCCGAGAAGCGGTTGAAATTTCTAAGAATGCATCTAATGTCAACAGAGAGGACGGCTATAGGCTTCCGGCATCGTGGCTCCCCGCCATCAAGGAAGTAAATACGCGGCCGCGGTGTGTGAGCGGCATAAACAACGCGCTGCAAGTCACCTCGGCGGACAATAATATTTTGGGTAAACATTTCCCCTCTCCACCTCTCTCCGTTTCGAATCTAGCCACTGATGACGACCATCCAATAGCGGTAGCAGGCATTCCAACCAATAACCTTTCTCCAGCATAAGTGTGGAATAGTGTCTTTCTATCCAATTTACAATGACCGCCAATGGTATTCACAGGAGATGAGCTACTAAAGCCCCTTCTTCTGTATTAGCCTATGACTATAGCTCACCTCTGGTAGCCATATGAATTTTAACCAATACTATCACTTCTCCAGCACGAACGCCAGAAAATGCCCCCTTTATAAGTGGACTCAACACTCGTCTCTGACAGTGTTCTAGCAGTAGTGGACACCAAAAGATCCTGAGGGAGATCCCAGCAGAGGGGTCAAAATGTCGAACATTTTAGAAGAAACCTGACGCTACCTTATATCCCAGAAGATTTTAACTTCAGTGACAACGGCCACGGAAGCCTGCAGACTTACATAAACTGCAAATCAGCGTGGAGAAGTGTTGGAAAGCACAGGCGGCTCCCTTCTACGACGAGGGCATTGGAAATTCGGTACAAAGCTATGACAAATGTTTATATATATATATATATATATATATATATATATATATATATATATATATATATATATATATATACTCCTGGAAATGGAAAAAAGAACACATTGACACCGGTGTGTCAGACCCACCAAACTTGCTCCGGACACTGCGAGAAGGCTGTACAAGCAATGATCACACGCACGGCACAGCGGACACACCAGGAACCGCGGTGTTGGCCGTCGAATGGCGCTAGCTGCGCAGCATTTGTGCACCGCCGCCGTCAGTGTCAGCCAGTTTGCCGTGGCATACGGAGCTCCATCGCAGTCTTTAACATTGGTAGCATGCCGCGACAGCGTGGACGTGAACCGTATGTGCAGCTGACGGACTTTGAGCGAGGGCGTATAGTGGGCATGCGGGAGGCCGGGTGGACGTACCGCCGAATTGCTCAACACGTGGGGCGTGAGGTCTCCACAGTACATCGATGTTGTCGACAGTGGTCGGCGGAAGGTGCACGTGCCCGTCGATCTGGGACCGGACCGCAGCGACGCATGGATGCACGTCAAGACCGTAGGATCCTACGCAGTGCCGTAGGGGACCGCACCGCCACTTCCCGGCAAATTAGGGACACTGTTGCTCCTGGGGTATCGGCGAGGACCATTCGCAACCGTCTCCATGAAGCTGGGCTACAGTTCCGCACACCGTTAGGCCGTCTTCCGCTCACGCCCCAACATCGTGCAGCCCGCCTCCAGTGGTGTCGCGACAGGCGTGAATGGAGAGACGAATGGAGACGTGTTGTCTTCAGAGATGAGAGTCGCTTCTGCCTTGGTGCCAATGATGGTCGTATGCGTGTTTGGCGCCGTGCAGGTGAGCGCCACAATCAGGACTGCATACGACCGAGGCACACAGGGCCAACACCCGGCATCATGGTGTGGGGAGCGATCTCCTACACTGGCCGTACACCTCTGGTGATCGTCGAGGGGACACTGAATAGTGCACGGTACATCCAAACCGTCATCGAACCCATCGTTCTACCATTCCTAGACCGGCAAGGGAACTTGCTGTTCCAACAGGACAATGCACGTCCGCATGTATCCCGTGCCACCCAACCTGCTCTAGAAGGTGTAAGTCAACTACCCTGGCCAGCAAGCATCTCCGGATCTGTCCCCCATTGAGCATGTTTGGGACTGGATGAAGCGTCGTCTCACGCGGTCTGCACGTCCAGCACGAACGCTGGTCCAACTGAGGCGCCAGGTGGAAATGGCATGGCAAGCCGTTCCACAGGACTACATCCAGCATCTCTACGATCGTCTCCATGGGAGAATAGCAGCCTGCATTGCTGCGAAAGGTGGATATACACTGTACTAGTGCCGACATTGTGCATGCTCTGTTGCCTGTGTCTATGTGCCTGTGGTTCAGTCAGTGTGATCATGTGATGTATCTGACCCCAGGGATGTGTCAATAAAGTTTCCCCTTCCTGGGACAATGAATTCACGGTGTTCTTATTTCAATTTCCAGGAGTGTATATATATATATAAAGCTGGAGCGTCGACTATGTAGAGAAGTAACTGGAAGGTGTAGCAAACTGTTGTAAATGAAACATCTTTGATTTTCACTGCGGTTTATATTTCGCGACTGATTGGTCTTACTTTCGAAATTGCCCTCATAAGTGCTGTACTTCTCAAGCTATGACACTGTCGCGAATAAAACAGTGATCCGTATATGTAATAAGATTCCTTTACGTCTATAGTCACAAACTTTTTGCTGACAGATTACGGTTTGTTTTTATGAAACAGATCTGATGATGGTCATTATAGACCGAAACCGGTAATCTGTTAACAAAACGTTTGTGGCCATAGACGTAAAGTAAAGGAAACTTATTACTGTACTTCTTTCAGGTTGAGAACAGTTTCTTTATTTTTTACGCTTATCATTTCTTGTTCTGGCATGGTAGGCTGTTTGACACCTCCTCTCTTTGTAACATTCAGATCTTTTTCGGCCACACCCAGGGAGATGGGAATGTGGCAAACGGTCTCCAGTTGGGAATATTTCCAATATCTTTCACACAAGCAAGATAACATCTAGAAAACCTTGAACAGAGCCGTTGAATAAGAATAAACTGTAATTTTTTACTCGTAAAGCATTATCTTCGTAATTTTGGTGCCTTGTTGTTGATCTGTTTGTTTGTGTCAAAGTGTGAAGTTTTAACATTTACATTGACTTATGTGCCGCTTTCAAATAAAATTGTATACGAAGATGGCGTCTGTTCTTTCGGACGTGTCCGAAAGAACAGATAACATCTTCATTTAGATAAGGCTTACCCGCCAATGATCTTCTTCAGTGAGGATGCACTCACATTGCCCGACCTCTTACGGAAATCGGTAGATTGACTGCCGCGAGTAATGAGTATGATCTGCAGGAACAACTACAAATGTAGTGTGTGGACAATAAGTTGGGAATGCCAGAGATAACTCCCTGCAATCGCACTATCCTCTGTGTCCTCGGTGGCTGGCATGTAAGCAGGAGATCCCGGGTTCGAGTTCCGGTCGCGGCACACATTTTCAACTGCTCCCGTTGATATTTACCAACACCTGTAACAGCCAAAGGTCTGGATTTCATTGTAAATCTAATAAAATGGTACGTCTGGTCTTGTTACCTTCACTCTGAACTCTGCTTTCATGCAGCTCTCCACTCTATACTGTTCTTTGCAAGTCTTCATGAAATTACCTTCCATTAGGAATGTGGAATGCACTTAACGACTGTGATATGACTTTCAAAATGATGGAGCACAGCAATCAGTCGTCCTTTCCTTTCAGGCTTTATTAAAGCAAATCTAGATTTCGGCTAGGAACTAGCCACTATGAGTGCAGTATTTCAGAGTTTCAATACATGTGCTACTACGTCAGTGCCCTGTTGTTTGGGCTTCTGTCACAGTTCATTCAAGTCTTGAATAATAAAATAAAAAAGAGAGAGAAAGAAAGAGAGATACAACGATGGACGACGGATTTATCTGAATCGGATGAAAATCGGTAGATGTGCTTTACATATACAGATAAAACTTATGATGACAATTTCAGGAAAGTTGGATAATTGGTTCACAAACTGAGCAAGTCAGTAACGTGTTGATCCACGTCCAGATCTTACGCAAACAATTATTCGGCCTGGCATTTATTGGTAGAATTGTTTGATGTCCTCTTGGGGAATATCGTGCAAAGTTTGTCCTATTGGTGCGTTAGATCGACCTTGCTGGCCAATGCAACGAGCACGAAGATTTCGAGGAGAGGTTGCCATGAAGGACAACAAAACTGTGCGTAGAATGTCGTCAAGGTACTGCTGTGCTGTAATATTGTGAATGTCATCTAATAAGAAATGGAATGGCACCCGAGACCATCACTTCTGGTTGTCAGGCAGCATGGCATGTGAATGTCAGGTTGGTATCCTACCGCTGTCCAGGACGCCTTCAGACACGTCTTCGCTGGTCGTCGGGGCCTTAAATCTTATTGACTGGGGCTTGTCTTGAATGATGACTTCCGCTTCGAACTTAGCCCCGATGGGCAGCAAAGACGTGTCTGGAGACTCCCTGGACTGTGGGTGGTGGGATACCAACCAGTCAACCGCCATACGGCAAGAAAACCAGGAGTGATGGTCATGGTGCCATTTCTTTTCATAGTGTGTCGCCTTTGGTTGTCATCTGCGGCACTGTTACAGCACAACGGCGCGTCGACGACATTCTAAGTCCAGTTTTTTGGCCCTTCGTGGCAAGCCATCCTGGGCATACGTATCAGCAGGGTAGTCCTTACCTGGACGAGGCTAGAAGACCGCTTGTCTTCTTGCTTGCGAAATCGTGCCTTGGCCAGCAAGATCTCCGGTTCTCTTCCCAGTCGAGAAGGTCTGGAGAAATATGGGCAGGGCCGTACTCCTAGCTCGGGATTTTGACGATATACTCCCCCCATGAACCATGGACCTTGCCGTTGGTGGGGAGGCTTGCGTGCCTCAGCGATACAGATGGCTGTACCGTAGGTGCAACCACAACGGAGGGGTATCTGTTGAGAGGCCAGACAAACGTGTGGTTCCTGAAGAGGGGCAGCAGCCTTTTCAGTAGTTGCAGGGGCAACAGTCTGGATGATTGACTGATCTGGCCTTGCAACATTAACCAAAACGGCCTTTCTGTGCTGGTACTGCGAACGGCTGAAAGCAAGGGGAAACTACAGCCGTAATTTTTCCCGAGGACATGCAGCTTTACTGTATGATTAAATGATGATGGCATCCTCTTGGGTAAAATATTCCGGAGGTAAAATAGTCACCCATTCGGATCTCCGGGAGGGGACTACTCAGGAGGATGTCGTTATCAGGAGAAAGAAAACTGGCGTTCTACGGATCGGAGCGTGGAATGTCAGATCCCTTAATCGGGCAGGTAGGTTAGAAAATTTAAAAAGGGAAATGGATAGGTTAAAGTTAGATATAGTGGGAATTAGTGAAGTTCGGTGGCAGGAGGAACAAGACTTCTGGTCAGGTGACTACAGGGTTATAAACACAAAATCAAATAAGGGTAATGCAGGAGTAGGTTTAATAATGAATAGGAAAATAGGAATGCGGGTAAGCTACTACAAACAGCATAGTGAACGCATTATTGTGGCCAAGATAGATACGAAGCCCACACCTACTACAGTAGTACAAGTTTATATGCCAACTAGCTCTGCAGATGATGAAGAAATTGAAGAAATGTACGATGAAATAAAAGAAATTATTCAGATAGTGAAGGGAGACGAAAATTTAATAGTAATGGGTGACTGGAATTCGAGTGTAGGAAAAGGGAGAGAAGGAAACATAGTAGGTGAATATGGACTGGGGCTAAGAAATGAAAGAGGAAGCCGCCTAGTAGAATTTTGCACAGAGCGCAAGTTAATCATAGGTAACACTTGGTTTAATAATCATGAAAGAAGGTTGTATACGTGGAAGAACCCTGGAGATACTAAAAGGTATCAGATAGATTATATAATGGTAAGACAGAGATTTAGGAACCAGGTTTTAAGTTGTAAGACATTTCCAGGGGCAGATGTGGACTCTGACCACAATCTATTGGTTATGACCTGTAGATTAAAACTGAAGAAACTGCAAAAATGTGGGAAATTAAGGAGATGGGACCTGGATAAACTGAAAGAACCAGAGGTTGTACAGAGCTTCAGAGAGAGCATAAGGGAACAATTGACAGGAATATGGGAAAGAAATACAGTAGAAGAAGAATGGGTAGCTTTGAGGGATGTAGTAGTGAAGGCAGCAGAGGATAAAGTAGGTACAAAGACGAGGGCTGCTAGAAATCCTTGGGTAACAGAAGAAATATTGAATTTAATTGATGAAAGGAGAAAATATAAAAATGCAGTAAATGAAGCAGGCAAAAAGGAATACAAACGTCTCAAAAATGAGATCGACAGGAAGTGCAAAATGGCTAAACAGGGATGGCTAGAGGACAAATGTAAGGATGTAGAAGCTTATCTCACTAGGGGTAAGATAGATACTGCCTACAGGAAAATTAAAGAGACCTTTGGAGAGAAGAGAACCACGTGTATGAATATCAAGAGCTCAGATGGCAGCCCAGTTCTAAGCAAAGAAGGGAAGGCAGAAAGGTGGAAGGAGTATATAGAAGGTTTATACAAGGGCGATGTACTTGAGGACAATATTATGGAAATAGAAGAGGATGTAGATGAAGACGAAATGGGAGCTACGTTACTACGTGAAGAGTTTGACAGAGCACTGAAAGACCTGAGTCGAAACAAGGCCCCCGGAGTAGACAACATTCCATTAGAACTACTGACGGCCTTGGGAGAGCCAGTCATGACAAAACTCTACCAGCTGGTGAGCAAGATGTATGAGACAGGCGAAATACCCTCAGACTTCAAGAAGAATATAATAATTCCAATCCCAAAGAAAGCAGGTGCTGACAGATGTGAAAATTACCGAACTATCAGTTTAATAAGCCACGGCTGCAAAATACTAACGCGAATTCTTTACAGACGAATGGAAAAACTGGTAGATGCAGACCTCGGGGAGGATCAGTTTGGATTCCGTCGAAATGTTGGAACACGTGAGGCAATACTGACCTTACGACTTATCTTAGAGGAAAGATTAAGAAAAGGCAAACCTACGTTTCTAGCATTTGTAGACTTAGAGAAAGCTTTTGACAATGTTGACTGGAATACTCTTTTTCAAATTCTAAGGGTGGCAGGGGTAAAATACAGGGAGCGAAAGGCTATTTATAATTTGTACAGAAACCAGATGGCAGTAATAAGAGTCGAGGGGCATGAAAGGGAAGCAGTGGTTGGGAAAGGAGTAAGACAGGCTTGTAGCCTCTCCCCGATGTTATTCAATCTGTATATTGAGCAAGCAGTAAAGGAAACAAAAGAAAAATTTGGAGTAGGTATTAAAATTCATGGAGACAAAGTAAAAACTTTGAGGTTCGCCGATGACATTGTAATTCTGTCAGAGACGGCAAAGGACTTGGAAGAGCAGTTGAACGGAATGGACAGTGTCTTGAAAGGAGGATATAAGATGAACATTAACAAAAGCAAAACGAGGATAATGGAATGTAGTCAAATTAAATCGGGTGATGCTGAGGGAATTAGATTAGGAAATGAGACACTTAAAGTAGTAAAGGAGTTTTGCTATTTAGGAAGTAAAATAACTGATGATGGTCGAAGTAGAGAGGATATAAAATGTAGACTGGCAATGGCAAGGAAAGCGTTTCTGAAGAAGAGAAATTTGTTAACATCGAATATAGATCTATGTATCAGGAAGTCGTTTCTGAAAGTATTTGTTTGGAGTGTAGCCATGTATGGAAGTGAAACATGGACGATAACTAGTTTGGACAAGAAGAGAATAGAAGCTTTCGAAATGTGGTGCTACAGAAGAATACTGAAGATAAGGTGGATAGATCACGTAACTAATGAGGAGGTATTGAATAGGATTGGGGAGAAGAGAAGTTTGTGGCACAACTTGACTAGAAGAAGGGATAGGTTGGTAGGACATGTTTTGAGGCATCAAGGGATCACAAATGTAGCATTGGAGGGCAGCGTGGAGGGTAAAAATCGTAGAGGGAGACCGAGAGATGAGTACACTAAGCAGATTCAGAAGGATGTAGGTTGCAGTAGGTACTGGGAGATGAAGCAGCTTGCACAGGATAGAGTAGCATGGAGAGCTGCATCAAACCAGTCTCAGGACTGAAGACAACAACAACAATACGCCAGTGGAAATAATTTGGGTCGATGTCCTTCAGGAAGACATCCAATAACTGTATCAGTCAGTGCAATGCCTTTTCCCATTGCTTAAGAGTCAGAGATGGACCAACACGCCCTTAACATTACTCAGTTTGTGAAGCTCTTTCTTTTGAATGAATCATCCAATATTTCTGAAATTGTAGTCACTTGTTTGTCTGTACATGTAAAGCACATCTACAGGTTTCAGCCCCATTTGGATAAGTCCTTCATGGTGTGCCTTTCCTTTCTTTTTTCTCTTAGTGGATATATTCTTGAATAGAATTTTGGAGAAGAGGCGTTTGTGGCACAACTTGACTAGAAGAAGGGATCGGTTGGTAGGACATGTTCTGAGGCATCAAGGGATCACCAATTTAGTATTGGACGGCCGGCCGCGGTGGCCGTGCGGTTCTAGGCGCTGCAAAAAAAATGGTTCAAACGACTCTGAGCACTATGGGACTCAACTTCTGAGGTCATAAGTCCCCTAGAACTTAGAACTAGTTAAACCTCACTAACCTAAGGACATCACATACATCCATGCCCGAGGCAGGATTCGAACCTGCGACCGTAGCGGTCGCGCTCTTCCAGACTGTAGCGCCTAGAACCGCTTGGCCACTACGGCCGGCTTTAGGCGCTGCGGTCCTGAACCGCGGGACTGCTACGGCCGCAGTTCGAATCCTGCCTCGGGCATGGATGTGTGTGATGTCCTTAGGTTAGTTAGGTTTGAGTAGTTCTAAGTTCTAGGGGACTGATGACCGAAGATGTTAAGTCTCATAATGCTCAGAGCCATTAGTATTGGAGGGCAGCGTGGAGAGTAAAAATCGTAGAGGGAGACCAAGAGAGGAATACACTAAGCACATTCAGAAAGATGTAGCCTGCAGTAGGTACTACGAGATGAAGCAGCTTGCACAGGATAGAGTCGCATGGGGAGCTGCATCACACTAGTCTCAGGACTGAAGACAATAACAGCAACAGTGGATATATGCCCTAGCAAATTTATGAGAACGTTCAAAACATCGGTACTGATATGTCAAAGCCATCTTGAAACTTCATGTTAAAAATCTATGTGTGATATTTCACTTTTTAACTGTCACCAGAATAAATTTGTTACGATAGGAAAAGTGTTGTACCTTCCCGCCCTCCGGCCCTGTAATAAAAACTAAATATATATTTTTTAATCCATTTTTAAATACTAGCAAGGATCTGCAAACCAGCAATATTACTGAAAATTTTTGTAATGTTTGAAAACAATGTCTATAGTGTGTCAGAAAACACAATTTCTTCAGACGTTCTTAGAATGAAGACGATGGTGACTCGCTCCGATTTTCGTGAAAGCGATACACTATGCTAGCTGTAAACAAACGCCGCTTCATTTGATTGCTCACAACCTTCGTTATATCAACCATATGATCAGTAATATTTTTTTTCAAGTTCCGAACGTTTCTTGCTAGATGGCACTATACAGATACGGGATGAAAACGTCCAAACGCTTAAAAGTGTGGATTACTTTCGTGGTACATATGTTTCCCGTTAACTAGAAAAGGGTTGACATCACAGACATGTTACTAAACGCTACATACGCTAATCAGGATAGCCGATACGGAACACCTACATTTAGAAGATACTTTGCGAAGGCAAGATGGTACTGTGCTCGAACAACGAAAACACTTTCCAATTATACGACTCCCTGTCAAAAATTATAAATTGTAACTTAACAGTCTGCTTCTCTCTGTCTGATTGAATCATACTAGAACCGTCTACCAGACTTCTCAAAACAGATTACCAAACAAATTCCTAATTTAAAAATTCTGACTGTACTGAATAGTACAAAGATTTAATATGATTTACTCAACACTGTCTACGAACTGAAGCACCTGCTGCTATAAAAATGCAGTGCTACACTGACAACAGAAGGACTTCTGTAATAAATGCGCAACTGAACTTACAAAGAAATTCCTGGCCCTAAACTACATTTTCACTAACCTCGATGCCTTGACAAACATTTTTGCAAATTTTCCGAAAGAAGCGCACAGCAAACAGCCATGCAACATTAAAAACCTAGAACTGAAAATTACGAACCACAAAGTGCAATGTGTGTTCTTACATAATCAACTGAAAGAAGGGTGAGAATTCTAACTGGTAAGAAATTACTTCTGATGAACTCAAATGAAACTCTGTATTTCAAAGTAAATTTTTAAAAATGAGATGAACGTTCATAATAGTATTTACAGAACATGAATAACAAAAAAATTTGAAGCAAGGGGAATCTCGACATATTATCAGAGCAATCCGTATAACAATGCTACTATCTGAGCTTCGTTACTACAGTGTCAATAACGCAAAACAATGCTACTCATTTGCCGGCCTTTGTGGCCGTACGGTTCTAGGCGCTTCGGTCTGGAACCGCGTGACCGCTACGGTCGCAGATTCGAATCCTGCCTCGGGCATGGATGTGTGTGATGTCTTTAGGTTAGTTAGGTGTAAGTAGTTCTAAGTTCTAGGGGACTGATGACGATAGATGTTAAGTCCCATAGTGCTTAGAGCCATTTTAACCATTTTGCTACGCATTTGTGCGCTTATCTCAGTTCTTCAACATTCCAGAAAAACTTGGAAATAGTCTCCTTAGCTTCCCTCTCCATAACTGTATCAAAAATATTCATACGTCAATTCCACCAATTTCGTATCACACTTATAAAGAATTTCCTGACCATTCTTCAAAATGTGTCTGCTACTCATCACAGATCAACTTAGAACGCGTGTAACTTTGCTAGCGCTCTCTCAGACACAGGCGGTGTTGGAACTCAAAGATATTGCAGTAATAGTCAAAGATTACTCAGTTACATCGTTTAGCTCTATGTGAGCCATGCATAACAATATTTACGCAAAAAAACAAAATGACACGACACGAATTTGTTTTACCTCGATTTCGCCTTTTTAATCATTTCCTATATTTATCAATGTACCCACCCAAAACAAAGAATTTGCGTTATCCCAGCTGAACTGAAGAACCGACCTACGGAGAACAGCCACACCGGATTGGATAGGTGTTTGCGAAGACATGGTTGCCAATTACGAGATGTGATTTTAAGACAGTTGTAATTTTGATTACTGTATCGGTAAGAGAAATAGTGGTTCAATTTCGGTTAATAACTCGTTTTGTGAATCTATACAACGGCCCTTCTTTTCTCTGTCGCACCTGCTCCATTTACGATTCCGTGGGTCCTTGCCAAAGAACCGACACAAAGCCGGTGAAGCGCAACCGGAAATTAGAGCGCACGCGCAAACCAATAAAGCGCCAGAGTAATTAGAGGTGGCCGCGTCTCATTGGACCGCCCGCCGGTTGCGTCATCGGCGTCAGGCGGGTGGTGCGCGCCCCCATGCGGTGTCCGATCCGCGTCGCATCCAGATTAACCCGGGACAGGTGGCAGTGGGGCACCAGGCCAGCGCGAAGAGTACAGTGCAGCCACGACAACCAAATACACTTGTTGCAGCTGGAATTCACAGTCGTAAAACATTTTTTTGAAGGACTTCATCTTTATGTCAGTGACTGTTATAAGTTTTTATTACACTGTTGCAATTAATGCCTTAGGCCATTATAAAATGCTGATACTATGGCTTTCAGCCAAGTCAACGTAATGTAAGCTGACACATTTGTGTGTCTTTTTTTTCCTTTATTGAATTTAGATTCTCTCCGAAGGGTGCGGGGTAGCTGCCGCTTAGTACGCTGTTCTTCAGCCTAAAGAATTTTTAAAACGTACGAAGAAGGGAAACAATAAAAGCAGGCGAGAAAACGGTGACTTAAATTGTATAATGGCGGAAAATTGTCGAAAGTTAAAACATAAAACAAAGGGTTGGCGGTGCTTATAAAATACACAGGAAGCAGACATGTAAAATAGTAGACAGATAATTAAAAAACACGGTGACAGTCTGGATTTGTACGCAAGAAATATAAAAATCACACCCAGCGACAGTATGAGTTCCATTTGCAACACTTGAGAAAAGATGTGCAACACTGAACACTCTCTGGAAACACAGCACTAAAAAGTCAGCACAAAGATGACACACCACAGCTAAGGGCAGATTGGGGGGGGGGGGGGGGGGAACCTGGACAGATGAGGGATGAAAAGCGGGGAGGAAAGGAAAAACTAAGGGGGGTGTGGAACTGATGGAGGGAGAGGACTCATAAGGGGGGGCAGGGCAACCGCTAGAGGCAATGGGGAAAGGCAGAGGAGGGAAATGCTTGTGTCTTTTTTTCCCTTTATTGTCATTTCACTCTCCAAACAGGGGCGGGCTGGCACTGGCACAATATGCCACTCTTCAGCCAAGAGAGTTACAGAAAAAACATAGGCTAATTAGAAAATAACCCAAAACATAGAATGGTATACAATGATGAATTAACAAGAATAAAAAGAGATGAGTAGAAACGGTAGATTTAAAAACAACATAGACTAGAGCGATACATACATGCGGAGAATGAACACTGTGAGTAGACACAAAAACAAAGAAACACCACAGTGGGAACACAAATGAATGATGCTGGTGGCACTTTTGGTGCTGATGGAATGTAGCACTGCACATGGCACTGGAGTAACACTGGTAGCACAATGAAAACGTTAAAAATCATGGCACCAAAAGGGAAGGGAGCAGGGGGGAAAGAAAATAGGGGGAGAGGTGGTAGGGGGAAACCAGGAGGGGGGCAGTGTAGGGGACAAGGAATGAAGCTGGAAACCGGGGGGGGGGGGGGGGGTGAAAAATAAGGTGTTCAGCAGGGCAAACGAGGAAGAAGGTAAAGGGGAGAGGGAGGGAGAGAGGGAGCCCTGAGGAGGGGGGGGGGTTGAAGAAGGAGGGATTAGATCTGGTAGGAGGGGTAGATGGAAGGCGCGAAAATGGATTACAGATCTGTTATTAGTAGCCTGCAAACAGTACTCTGCAGCTGTGGTCTAATGCCTGTGTGACTAGTGATGAGTTAATGAACATGTGCATTTACAGATTATGTTCTTATACAATATTTGTGTACGTGTGCTCGCACTGTGTAACAACGAAACGAATGTATTTAACAGGACTGAAAACGACACACAAATGTGTGAGCTTACATTACATTGAGTTGGCTTAAAGCCATAACATCAGCACTTGATAATGGTCGAAATTGCAACAGTGTAATAAAAAGTTATAACAGTCACTTGTGTAAAGATGAAGTCCTTCACACAACAACCAAGTTACAATACGACCTGCATGGGCCGTATTTAAGTGCAGCCCGAACTGGTGCCACAAAAAATATCACAGTTTCAATCCTGATAGTAGACCGCGGAGCTTCACGTGTAAATCTATTCTTTTGTTAAGTTCCTACTTGCAAATAATAAGAATAAATACTCTAGGGCAACAGAAGTCATGGGATAGCGATCAGCACGTATACAGATGGCGGAAGTATCACGTACACAAGGTACAAAAGAGCAGTGTATTGGCGGAACTATTCTTTGTGCTCAGGTAGTTCGTATGAAAAGGCCTCCGAAGTGATTATGGCCGCACGACGGGAATTAACAGACTTCGAATGCGGAATGGTAGTTGGAGCTAGACGCATGAGGCATTCCATTTCGGAAACAGCTATGGAAAGTAGTATTCCGAGATTCATAGTGTCAAGACTGTGCCGATAGTAACAAATTCAGGCATTGCGTCTCACCACGAGCAACGCAGTGGCCGAAGCCCTTCACTTAACGACCGTGAATAGCAGCATCTGCTAGAGCTCTCTGCCTCAGACCGCTAGCAAAGTTATACGCGTTCTAAGTTGAGCTGTGATGAGTAGTAGACACATTTTGAAGAATGGTCAGGAAATTTTCTTTATATGTGTGATACGCGATTGGTGAAATTGGCGTATAAATATTTTTGATACAGTTATGGAGAGGGAAGCTAAGGAGATTATTTCCGAGTTTTTTTGGAATGGTGAGAAATTGAGGTAAGCACACAAGAGCGGAGAATTGTTTTGTGTTATTTACACTGTAGTAACGAATCTCAGATAGTAGAATTGTCATACGGATTGATCTGATCAGAAGGCGAGAAACTGCATGAAATAACGACAGAGACCTATGTGGGATATACGACTAATGAAGTCATTAGGACTGAGCGGCGATATTTGCCGTTAATGGTCTATAGCAGCAGACGACCGACGCGAGCGCCTTTGCTAACAGTGCATCGCCTGCAGGGCCTTTCCTGGGCTCGTGACCATATCTGTTGGACTCTAGACGACTGGAAAATCGTGGCCTGGTCAGATAAGTCTCGATTTCAGTATGTAAGTGCTGATGGTAGGGTTCAGGTGTGGCGCAGAGCCCACAAAGCCATGGACCTAAGTTGCCACCAAGGCGGTGTGCAGGCTCGTAGTGGCTCCATAATGGGGCTGGCTATATTTACACTGAATGGAATCGATCCTCTGGTCCAACTCAACCAATCTCTGACTGGAAGTGGTTATTTTTGGCTACTTGGACATTGTCAGAAGCCATTCATTGATTTTACGCTTCCAAACAATGACGGAATTCTTATGGACGGCACTGTGCCGTGTCATCGGGCCACAATTGTTCGTGACCGGTTTGAAGAACATTCTGGAGAATTCGAGCGCTCTATATGACTCTCATCGAACATTATGGGACATGATCGAGAGGTTAATTTGTGCAAAAGATCCTGCATCGTCAACACTTTCGCAGTTATGGACAGCTAAAGACTACAGTGATCTTCCAATGGAAACCTACAAGAAGAAGATTAAAAGGAAGACCACACAAACGATGGCCTGACGACATGAAAAAAACATCAGACCCGTAGGAATCCGATGGTGGAGAAGAAACGTAAACCAGAGGGCAGCATGGGAGGAAATTTTTAAGAAGGCAGGAATGCAAGTAGGTTTGTGAAGCCACAAGAAGGAGAAGAAGAAGAAGATGATGATGAAGAAGAAGAACAGAGATGGCATGGTTTAGTATTTCTCCAGGGACTTTCATCGATTTATTGAGTCCACGCCACGTCGAGTTTGTCCACTATGCCGGGCAAAACGATGTCAGACAAGATTTTAGAAAAAATCTCACGATTTTTGTCACCTCAATGTAATGTGTACTTACGCGTTTCTTGACTAATTAAACTCGAAACCGTTAATTTTCTATGAGCTGAAACAGCCTTTCTCGACGTTAACCTCTATTTTACATATTTTAATTTTTAAATCCTAAAATATACCTATTTGTTTAATGCAACATAAAATTCCCGCAGGAGTAGAACTGGTTGCAGGAATTGAAGGTGGGAAGACTGAAGACGATGTTTGGAAAAAAAATGTCTGTAGCTTAAAGAATCGATAAATAAAACATTCGTAGGCCATGAGGAGACCTCAGATGGAAAGAAACAACGATACACAAGGACAGACTTAGATTTTTTTGGAAATATTGTTTAAAATTATACTAAAAGACATCAGGTATCAGCTGTTCACTCATATCATAATTTTTAAGTTGCTGAGCTGGATTTTAATGTAAATGAAAAATAAGCAGTGTGAAAATATAGTAACTTCTTGAAAGATTAAAACTGTGTGCCGGACCAAGACTCAAACTCCGGACCTTTGCCTTCCGGAATTAAAGCTGTGAGGACTTGACCTGAGTCGTTTATAGGTAGCTCAGATGGCAGAGTGCTGGCCCGCAACAGGGAAAGTTCCCGAGTGCGAGTCTCGGCCCAGAGCACAGATTTGATCAGCTGCAGAATGAAAAGTTTGTTCTGAAAATATCGTACCTATATTGCAAAGCATAAATGATTTTAAAATTACGCACCAAGTTTTGGTTTTTAAAGTTTTAGTAGTAACGAAAATCCGTTCAGTGGAAGGATAGCTGCAAAAGTGTATAGTATATTTCTTTCTTTTTTCAGGCTTCCGTGCCTGTCTGTAAAAACGGAACTATTATACGGTCGCTGTTTGGTCCGTCCGTCTGTCTGTCTGTCCGACCGTTAAGAACCATTTTTCTCAGGAGTGGGTATACGTATCAAGAACATATGGGGTACTTCCCGTTGTCCTAGAATCACTAAATTGGCAAGCGGAAAGATTTCAAAGTAGACGCAAAGTAAAAAAACTGAAACTTTTTAAATTGTAATAATATCACATAGAAGTATCTTTTGCTCTTTGAACAAACTTTGTATTCGTCATACGTCAGAATCTTAATAACCTAACATTACAGCATGAAATGTAAGTTTTAGTTACGTTTTAGTAACTAAATAAAAATGTTTTATTAAATCCTCTCTCTCTCTCTCTCTCTCTCTCTCTCTCTCTCTCTCTCTCTCTCTCTCTCTCTCTACATACATACATAAACTGAAGTCCCATGCTCGCTTCTTTTTGTGTATCGAGGCTAGTCTGAGAAACTAGAGTATAGATTTTGATACGGTTTTGGAATTCCCGAAACTCGACATATAAGGCAAAAAAAATGCAAAAGTTGAAGAGATGACAGCGCTCCAAACGGCTGTTGTGTAGTACCAGAAGAATGGAAAGCTATAAACGAAGAACATACTGTTTGTTAATTGTGTTACTTCCACATTTCCCAGTTGGTAAATGTTGCATTGAGTTTCCCAATTCGAAAAGGAAAATGTAATTATAGTAAAATCCGTTAGCACACTGGACTCGCATTCGGGAGGACGACGGTTCAATCCCGCGTCCGGCCGTCTTGGTTTAGGTTTTCCGTGATTTCCCTAAACCGCTCCAGGCAAATGCCGGGAAGGTTCCTTTGAAAGGGCACGACCGACTTCCTTATCCGTCCTTCCCTGATCCGACGAGACCCATGGCCTCGCAGTTTGGTCTCTTCCCGCAAAACAACCCAACCCAAAGTAAAATCCGTTCTCCTTTTAATGTTAACATATGATAATGAAATCTCAGTGCCGCGTAATATATGCGGTTCTCAGCAGCAGAGTTGTGATCGTTTATGACGGGAAATGAATTGTGGCCTGCTGTCTATAAGTTCAAAAGGAACTCACTACATCCGAGTGCTTGACATGTACATCCTGAATTCTGATGCCTTGCGCCGATTGTATTTCGTTTCATAAGTATCTTTGTTGTTTTTATACTCCTTTTAACACATTCAAAACCAGTCATTCTTTTTACTGTCTTGGAGATATTTTTTATTGCTGCTAGAATTTATAGTAGAACAACTGACTACGAAATGCGACTTCATTAGCTTATAAGATGCTTCTACCCTTCACATGTACAGTACATTAGCGTTTCTCAAATTGTCTTCCGCAGAATGCTGGTGTTTCTTGGGAAGTGAATAAGGGCTCCAAGAAAATCTATTAGTAACGAGGCGTTTTTCTCGACATGTTTTTCTTATTTTCATACCTTTGCTGTTAAATACGATTTAAAAGTAAATTAAACAGCGGATAAAACAATATTTTCCCCATTTCTTTAAAAACTGATTAATTTTATTGACCTTTAAAATAAACTAGTTGTTCCATCGAAGTACCAGGATTCTCACAATGTTCCATCAGAGAAAAGGTTTGGTTACAATACATAGAGGTTCCGCAGTGTGTCTATAGATGCTAGCCGCTCGGCAGCGCCGTCGTAGCAGTTACGACGAAACTGGAAGAGTTTCGCGACTGTTGTCATAGACTGTGGTATAAGTGTAAGTGAGAACGAACTCCGGTCGCTGTATTGGCCCAGATACTTTGTAACTCTGTCCCTTGGACATGACCACACAGGTGGCACCACCTATAAGAAGTTGTCTCCAGACATCCTGTCAGATTACAAGGCCGGACAACTTTTGGCACAGACACAAAGGACACTGTCAGCGCTGTTCCTGACGTAAACAAGTTAGCGTATTTTCTAAGATATATATGAGGAGGAGGTGGGTGATGGGGAGGGACGCAAACAAGGAGCACTTGTCCCTCTTCTAGAATCTGGGATGCAGACACCTAATGTATTACGAATTTCTCTACCATTTGCTTCAATAATTATCTGTGACTCCGCTGTTGTTGTTGTTGAGTTCTGCAGTCAGAAGTCTGGGTTGATGCATTTTATGCAGCTCTCCACATCCATTTATCCTGTCCAAGCTTCTAACACAACCCACATAGATTTCAACCTGTTTACTGTATTCTTGTTCTGCTCAATTTCTACAGTTTATACATCCACACTTTCCGCCGATACCAAGTTGGCGATTCCTTTATGCCGTTAAGTCACGTCCTATCAAATGATCACATGTCTTAATCGAGTTGTCCAGTAAATTTCATTTTCCTTTTTAGTTTGATTCATAACCTCTCATTAGTTACTCGATCTATACGACTAATCATCAGCATTCTTTTATAGCGCAACATTTCTTATCCGAACTGCTTATAGACCGGCTTTTACTTTCGTGCAGAGCTTCACTGTAGACAAACAGGGCCCGTAAAGACATCCTAACACTTAACTTTACATTATATGTTAGCAAATTACTCTTTTCTATAGCAACTTTCTTGCGATAGACAGCCTATATTTTGTATACTCTCTACTTCGGCAATCATCAATTTTTTTGCTGCCCCTACAACAAAAATCTTCTACTACTTTTAGCGGTTCATTTCCTATAATTCCCTTAACAGAGCCTGCCTTAATTAGTCTATATTCTGTTAACATTTTGAAGACACTATCCATTCCGTTTAGATGGTCTTCCAAGTACTTAGCTGTCTCTGACTCAGCTAAAGAGGAGAGTTAGCACCGCTGGATGTAACAGGAAAATGCCTTTAGCCATCACAATATGAAGCAGATTTGCATGTGCGTCAGGCTGTACACAGGAAATTGTGCCGTTTCTCTGGCGCGGTGTCATTTTCTATGCTGTATTAGTGTTGTGTACATAGTTCCGCGTAGTCAGCGCGTACACAACTTTCCCACTAAACACAAGAGCGCAGCAGTGCAGGCGCAGCTCTCGTCCGTCTCCTCACTAAGAGATGGCGCTGCCATAGTAATAGACCAAATTCTACTTCCGCCGATCCGCGTATTAATATGTAACGCAGCCAAGTACTTCGCTGTCTCTGAATCAGCTAAAGAGGAGAGTTAGCACCGCGGGATGTAATAGGAAAATGCCTTTAGCCATCACAATATGAAGCAGATTTGCATGTGCGTCAGGCTGTACACAGGAAATTGTGCCGTTTCTCTGGCGCGGTGTCATTTTCTATGCTGTATTAGTGTTGTGTACATAGTTCCGCGTAGTCAGCGCGTACACAACTTTCCCACTAAACACAAGAGTGCAGCAGTGCAGGCGCAGCTCTCGTCGGTCTCCTCACTACGAGTTGGCGCTGCCATAGTAATAGACCAAATTCTACTTCCGCCGATCCGCGTATTAATATGTAACGCAGCCAATGAGATTGCTGCTAACGTAGAACGTTTCTCCTCGAGGATCACACACGCACATGAACGCCCGAGCTATTATAACTAGTGCACAGGCCTTCGATCTGTCAGTCTGCGTTTGTCTGTACCAGACTGTACGAGTTCTACATTTGTCTGTACCAGTCTATAGTCAAGTTTCAGTCTGCGCCTAATAAGATTGCCATATTTCTCTACATAGCCATGAAGATAAATGTATAGACACTTTTGTCAAGTATCAGAGACATATGTGAGAATAAGATTAACGTACCAATACCAAAGGAACTTCAGATTGTCAATTGTAAATAGCATCCAGAACCAAGCTAAGTAATTTTTATGCTTGTTATTATTTTTATTAAAAGTGTGTGAAAATTAATCAAGTTCTGTTTAAAGTTGGTTACCATCAAACTCTACTCTAAGCGTGCAAGTGGCATTTCTATCCTCTGACATAACGGCAGAAGATAAACACGCCACGATAAGACCATGAGACATATTGCTGACACTCACCTACCTCGTTAGAGCGACAAGTCAAATAATCGGATAGTGTGTGTTCTGAAGGACTTAGAGTACGCACACCACAATCAACACTGATGATAATTCAGAGAACTGTGGTAGTTTTAGTGTCTCTCAGCTTTGTCAGTCGCTTCTTCGTATAGTCCTTATCGAACCCGATCCAACATAAAGGTAAGCACTGTGTCAGTCGCAAATTCTCACCAGCGCAACGTAATCACGACTGTGGTCTACATATCCAGTATCTATGCCCATTTCATACGGACACTTTCCCACTCCCTGTTGCACAATTTAATCACTACAATATTTATTTATTTAATTTATTCTTTATTTAGCCTGACGAGATTAAGATCTTAAGGCCCTCTCTAAATTGTCAGGAAAAACACATATAAGAAGTATTACATAATAATCACAATAATACCAATTTCAATAATAAATTTGAGTGTTAGTTTGCTTTTGTTCTACAGTATTAATTTATCATGTTAACCGGTTTTCGGCTTACAAGGCCATCTTCAGACATTTACTGACTATCGTCGTTAAAGAAGTTACAATGTTTGCAGACGATACTGGAAAAGAGATTACACATCTAGATTGGATCACAAACGCACAGTCAGTCACATCTCTGATAATGTGGTGGTAATGCATGTCAGTGCAGTGCGCTTCTGTTTCAGTCTAGATCTGTAATTTTATTTTCCAATGTCGTTTATAAACATGGTAACTTCTTTGGAGACAATAGTCAGAAAATGTCATAAGAAGGCCATTTAAGCCGAAAACCGGTTAGCACAGTAAATTAATACTGTAGAACAAAAGCAAACTAGCACCTTTCATTTATTATAAAGTTGTTCTATCACGAAACGACGGAAGATTCAGTTAACATAATATTAATTTGCATTATTGTTAAAAATAATTACTGGTAATAATAATAATAGCAACTCTAATACTGACGATCAAATAGTGAAGACGTTATGAATGATGTAGATCAGTTTTACATAACAAACTCAATAATTTGATTTATTAATACGAGTAATAACAGGAAATAAAAATAATGAATGTAATAACTGGCAGCAACAGACAATAATAACAATAATTATAATAATAATGAAATTGTGGAAGCATTAAGAGTGATACTGATTAGTGTAGCACTCTCGAAGCCCTGTTTGGTATTAGAAGAAGTGGAAGAAATAATGAAAGAGCAAAAGATGGAAATGAGTGACAATGACTGTTAGGAAAGAAGAGGAGTTCAGTAGAGGAGTATGTAGGAAAGGGGAGGGCAAAGTGGTGGAAGAGGGAGGTTTAGCGAGAGTGAAGAGCAGAAGATGTAGCGCAATGTGCTAGAGTGTTGGACATTAGCTATCTTTTGAAGTTGAAAGAATTTTAATTTCTCAGATATTTTGAGGACGTTTTTTCCTAAATCGGGTTCCTGGCACAGAAAATGATTTAGAGAACATGGCAGTGTTGTGTTGTGGTACATGGGGGATTTTACTTCGTTGAGGAAGGGTATTTCTGGTGTGTTGTTCAGGTAGTAGCGTAAGGGTTGAAGATAAGTAAAGAGGGGTGCTATGATTGTGAAGACAGTAGAGAAAAATCAGGGTATGATAAACTCTACGCTTATTGACACGTTGCCATCTTAACTGTTCGTAGGTAGGAGTGACTTGGTCGAAACAGCGTACGTCACAAATGTGTCGCACACAAACACACGTTTCCAGTTCCACTGGCGTGAGTGAGCTCTCATACGAAGTCCTTGGAGAATATGACCACCACAATAGACACCAAGAGTTTCTTTTTAAGGGCGAGAGAATATTTCTGTAGTGAATGAAGTGATGCTGACACCTTCATACAGACTGCCGTTTTGTGATCAGTCCAGTCTACGTGCTGGCCCAGAATCATCCCCAAGTTCCTTGCAGAAGAAGAAAATATTGTTTTCGTGTGGTATAGGATAAATGTTGGACTCTCTGAACTGCAGTGTAATAAGTCATTTGTGTGAGAATAAGGTAGTTTGCGTTTTATGTTGGTTAAGTTTGAAATCTATATCCTGCGGCCACTTTGCTAAAGGAAGTAAGTCAGCATTTATGTGCTGGATGTCTGTGCGCGGGTTTTTATGACTGCTCTTAGGTATAACTGGAAGTCGTCAGAATTTGGAAAAAACGACATTTTGTCGATGGAGTGCGTGATTGACTATTTTGTAAATTTTTTTTTGTTTATTTATAGACGCAATCACATGTTCATGACACAGGCTGTGTCAAAAACATGTGATTGAGTCTATAAAGAAAGAGAAAAGTGTTACAGTCGTCAGAATGTAAATGATATTTGGAATGGAGTATAATAGGCGACATATCATTATCATACAACGAGAAAATTAATAGGCACAACATTGATCCTTGTGGGACCTCTGATGCAACATTCCTCCACTGCGATCTCTTTCTTCCGATCATTACACATTGTTGGCGATATTTAAGGTATGACAAGAGCCATTGTCCACCATCTGAAGATGATGATATTTGGTTTGTGAGCCCTTAACTGAGTGGTCATTAGCGCCCATACAAAGTCCCAATTTTTTCACAGTCTAATTTTGTTCACAGTCCACTCTAGCCACTGTTACGAATGATGATGATGGTGATGAAATGATGAGGACATCACAAATCCCCAGGCAGAGAAAACCCCAACCCAGCCGGACATCGAACCCTGGACCCCATGGTGCAGAAGTAACAACGCTAGCCACTAGACCACGAGCTGCGGACTCCAGCATCTGAAGATTACTTTTGACTTGTGAGTTTAGCAAGTAGAACATCAAAATCTATAGTGTCCAAAGCTTTGCTGAAATCCGCGAAGCACACATTTGCCGTCTCTCCCTTGTCCATACCTGGTTGCAATTCATCAGTCACTTTCATAAGACTGGTATTCATTCAGAGGTTTATTTGATTTTAAGTAGTTTGCAAGCTGATCGTGAACTAAGGCCTTAGCTACTTCTGGTAGAATGTGAATTGGCGTTTACTCAGAGGTTTTTTGGCAGATTCCTTTATGGGCTTTGTGTGCAAACAAGACCTGTGAATGCTTGGGGGGGGGGGGGGGAGGGGACTACATTCCGTATTTCACGGCAGAGTATATTAGTCGACCGTGGAAAACACTTCCATTTTATACTGTAGGTGTGTTCATCTATGCTTCATCTGTAAACCTAAATGCATTTGTCGGAAAGAGCAAATATCATTTGCTGCGATAAAAGAGTTAGAAAAGTCGCAAATTCACCAATCGGAAAGTACGTCCCCTCCAAGAACTGACATTTATCTCAAATTTTATGGAGTGCAACAAAGGATGACATGCAGTCATAGAGCTACGAGTCATACATCTTATTAGAATGACCCGAGACCAACGTGTGAAGCTGGTAAGGCAAGGACGGTCTGGATTCAGTCTTAGATTGTTGAAGTCAGTTCTTACAGACAGTTGGAGGGTGGCTTATACAGGTGTCCTTCGCTCACCTAGTGGAATGCTGGCCCTGGCGTATACTCCACCCGACAACCCAAAAATGTATCATAACAAATTTCATCCTAAGCCGTTCAAAACCAATCACGAAAATGAAGAAATAAATCCATGAAGCTTGGAAATGTAGAAAGCGAGTAGCTGTGGTGGAAACTGCCAGAAAAGCCCATTTACTCACAAAAAATAGAAGTGCAGTCACGTGCTCCGTAAGCACTAAAATAAAACACCCAATTTACAATAAGCTGCTACCCTCTGTCACCAGCAGTCTTGACGTGTGTATTGAGTGGTAAGTTTATGTTATGTTACAATGTTTGAAGGGCACGAAGATAGTTATACTTGCCGACTAAAAAATTTGAAAGATTGCACAAAACATGGAAATGGGTAAAGCATACTTTATTTCGTTCATCACAATAAATATTTTTGGTAAGCCTCCAGCTATGTCACTCAATTACTTATTTTTTCACGCATAGCGCAATCCATTTCGACAATTCGTTCTCATTTTCAGATGCATTTGTTTACATTAATAGTTTTAAGAGTTTTGCGTGTGTCGTTTTCTGCCTCTCTAGCATTGTAGTTGTCTTTTTGATGTGATACTGCAATCGAAAATTCGGAGAGATGAATACTGAAAAGTTTGAATTTGCTAATTTTAAATACAGCATTTTTTGTACTCACAAGTGCTTTGCCTTTTACGACAGCATGGTTACACAAAAAGCGATGTTATGAGAGTGTAGTTCCACAATGATTTTGTATACAGTCAGCGATGAGATACTGTACCACTTCCAAAAACCACATAACAATGAATTTAGCGGAGGAGCTTAAATTGTTGAACACTACAAGAAGCATGGAGAAAAACTCTGTGACAAACTAGATACCGAATCTGTCAATTTTTTAAAAACTTTTTTCCTGCATAAGATAGCTGTGGTAATTTCCTTAAATATGTACATTACCCGTAGAATCTACTCAACATCTACAACAAAATAGAAACATAATTGATAACTCAATAGTGAATAATGATAAAATAAATTTTAAATTGACAACTTTATTTATATAATTTAATCCACAGAAAATGTAACACCTCTAACTGAATAAAAAATCTTTGTGAAACTATACTGTTGCAATATCTCTCTAGCATGTTTTGATTACAAAAGGAAAATGTGTAAATGATGATTTGCGTGTTTGTGAAATTCTGTGTAATGGACGAGGAACAGTACTTGTAAGGAGAAACAAATACTGTATCTAGTACTACCGTACAATATGACGTTTGGTTTGTCATTCCGACTGCAATGTCACCTCAAAAATATAACCGCAGTGCAAGAAAAGCAGAAAATCATACTTGCAAACACAACAAAAATATTTATGCAAGCAAATGCATTTGAAAATGAGAATAAATTCTCGAAACAAAAGGTAACTGATGCAACTTTCAGTATTTAAATCATGATGAAAACAAATACCATAAAAAACATTCAGTCAGTTAATTCCAGGATAATACATAGTGCTTGCACAACAGAGCTTACCCGGAAATACAAAGAAACTTTCAGAACCCTGAACAGATATTTTTAAACCCATAGAAGTTAATAGTATTAACTAAAAGAACTATTGACATTTAAAGACTATAGAAAAGATAATTCTAGTAATTAATCACGATATCACCTTAGCACATTCTAGACGAGGTTTCTTAAGATGCAATGTACCGAGTAACTATTGTCCAACCAACCGGAATGTAGGAACGTTGAATCCGTGTGCCTCAAGTTGACAGAAGGCAGACAAGGATATCTGACATCGCATACAACACGAAAACAAATACTGACGTGTTTCCACTGAAACACTTGAAAGCACTGTTGATAATGGATTTGGCAGCTTGTTGGGCTTGAAGCCACTAAGCGAGGAACACACACGAGAGCGAGACTCCATGCGCTCTACTCTCAAGTTGGACAGGCACGATGCTGTAGCACTCGTTGCTAGGTTACAACGGATACAAAGATACAATACAGTAAAGACCCATCGATAATAGGTAAAATGGTACAATGTAAAGTACACACGAGAGCGAGACTCCACGCGCTCCACTCTCAAGTTGGACAGGCACGATGCTGTAGCACTCGTTGCTAGGTTACAACGGGTACAAAGATACAATACAGTAAAGACCCATCGATAATAGGTAAAATGGTACAATGTAAAGTTTTGTAGGCAAACAATGTTTATACCATTGTCTCCATTTTTTAATCTTAACAGTTTGTCACTTTAATATTATTGTTAGTAGGTGAACACAAATATATTTTATGAGTATTTTGTAGCTTTATCTCCGTACTCGTTGGGTACACTTGATTTCCTGACAGAACGCTTCAGCTGTCATACAGGATGATTAAGAATCAATTTCCCCTGTAGCCTTGTGGAACATCGCGTATGGGTTCATGTTATTAGAAACTCATATCTGCATTCCATGCAGTGTGAACTGCAGTTTGTGGAAAATAAACACCCCCCCCCCCCCTACGCAATGCATCGTGAATGATTCATAACGCACGCAATGGAGAATCGGTGTAACGTTGTGAAACATCCCAAAGTCAAGTATTGTGACTGTATGGTAGATAGAGTGGGGAATCACTTTCTCGCTCTTTACGTATTTTACAGACTATGAAGGACGTAAGTGTATGACCACACTTCGGTAACCTACGTTCCCTCCTATTCCTCGCCTCCGTCTTGTTACACCTCCAGACGCTTTTACCCTCCACTCCATCCCACCCCGCTGTTGCACCTCGAGAACATAATTTATCCCTTAAGGATTTACTGAATTTTGGCATCGTGCGCATATTTAATATTTGTTCTTAACCCACTTCACAAATATTTATATTACACAAGCAAGTGTACAATGTGCATGCCACTAAAACTCGGAAATAAGCATCAGTACGATCAAGGGAGTTACATGGTGTGGGAGCCCTCTATCCCCCATGCATGAAGAAGGTTCCCATTTTTACCTGAAGGGCTTGCCTTTGAAGATACAATAACTGAGGAAGTTTAGCCCTCTAGAAACTTAAAGAACATACGAGAGTATTCAAGAACATTTAGCAACTTACTAGATTGTTCGAGAGCATTCAACAACATACAAGAAAGTTTCACGTTGCTTCACAATGATCCGAGATGTTTTGGAATGTTCGGGACTAGTTTGGAACGTTCAGGAATATCCCAGAATGTTCGGCAACATCCCGAAAAGTACCAGATCATTATGGAACATTCCAAAATAGTTTCGAAAGTTGTGGAATGTCGTGGAATTCGCCACTGGTGGGGCAATCCATTAGCAGTGTTCTAACATCAGTTCCTTAACAGTGATGAAGAGAGGAACCGAAAAAGTAGTGCAGTGAGTGAATAAAAACAAAGGAAATGTGAGTAGTCTAGACTATAACACATGGAAACCCTCTGCAATCGGAGAAATGGATAACATCTGTCAGTTTTACAACGTGAAAGAATTCGCTACAGAAACAGCAGGATTCTGTTGCATGATTTGAAGAAATCCATTACCACCACTGCATGATTGGTGAAATTCCACCATCAAAACATGTTCTGCAAAATATAGTAGCTTACAACGTCTGCTTCCAAACAACCCTTTCGGTTTCACTTATACACTAACAGATATGAAATCGATTATGTTTTTCCACCCAAGAACAAATGTTTTACAACATGGGATCATTACTATCACCACCTAATAGAGACCAAAATTTCTGCAAGCATATTTCATCGGAAATGAAGAAACAGAAATTCATCGACGATGCACAAATATCAGTGGATTAAGACGAGTATTAGTCCAGGATGTCCACAGGATCTTACACAAATACAATCAACTGATTCACATATGCAGAAGAGCACTACACCGAATGATTTGTGACCCTCAGACGACTCACGGTTCTTTCGTGAGTTTGTGCATGCCACATATGGTGCCCCAAACCATTGCAGTCAATTCTTCCATCCCTGGCTGCAGTTCCATCACTCTGCCCTCTCTCCTCATCCTTACTCCTGCCTGTACAGTAGTTACAATTTTCATCAACAGATGGCGCTGCAAGTGATGTGAAAGATATAGAAGACAACGTAGTCTGTGGGTGCGCCATTACATACGTCGTCTTTCTGCTGTAAGCATGTGCTGTTCACAACGTGTAAGTGTGCTGTGGACAACATGGTTTATTCCTTAGAACAGAGGATTTTTCTGGTGTTGGAATTCCACCGCCTAGAACACAGTGTTGTTGCAACAAGACGAAGTTTTCAACGGAGGTTTAATGTAACCAAAGGACCGAAAAGCCATACAATAAAGGATCTGTTTGAAAAATTTCAACGGACTGGGAACGTGACGGATGAACGTGCTGGAAACGTGGGGCGACTGCGTACGGCAACCACAGAGGGCAACGCGCAGCTGGTGCAGCAGGTGATCCAACAGCGACCTCGGGTTTCCGTTCGCCGTGTTGCAGCTGCGGTCCAAATGACGCCAACGTCCACGTATCGTCTCATGCGCCAGAGTTTACACCACTATCCATACAAAATTCAAACGCGGCAACCCCTCAGCGCCGCTACCATTGCTGCACGAGAGACATTCGCTAACGGTATAGTGCACAGGATTGATGACGGCGATATGCATGTGGGCAGCATTTGGTTTACTGACGAAGTTTATTTTTACCTGGACGGCTTCGTTAATAAACAGAACTGGCGCATATGGGGAACCGAAAAGCCCCATGTTGCAGTCCCATCGTCCCTGCATCCTCAAAAAGTACTGGTCTGGGCCGCCATTTCTTCCAAATGAATCATTGGCCCATTTTTCAGATCCAAAACGATTACTGCATCATTCTTCGTGAATTTGTGGCGGTACAAACTGCCTTAGGCGACACTGCGAACACCTCGTGGTTTATGCAAGATGGTTCCCGGCCACATCGCACGGCCGACGTCTTTAATTTCCTGAATGAATATTTAGATGATCGTGTGATTGCTTTGGGCTATCCGAAACATACAGGAGGCGGCGTGGATTGGCTTCCCTATTCGCCAGACATGAACCCCTGTGACTTTTTTTCTGTGGGGACACTTGAAAGACCAGGGATACCTCCAGAATCCAGAAACATTTGAACAGCTGAAGCAGTACATCTCATCTGCATGTGAAGCCATTCCGCCAGACACGTTGTCAAAGATTTCGGGTAATTTAATTCAGAGACTACGCCATATTATTGCTACGCATGGTGCATATGTGGAAAATATCGTACTATAGAGTTTCCCAGACCGCAGCGCCATCTGTTGTTGACAATTGTAACTACTGTAATTTCGAAAGTTTGTCTGCCTGAAAATGTACTGTTGTCCCAAGCATATTGCAACAAACGGTGTATTTCTATCGCTGCTCGTTTAGTTTGTATTGCCGTTTCAAATATACCGGTCATTTTTTAAACACCCTGTATATAGATGAGCTCCCTGACAACACAGGGATCACACTACTGATACCTGAGCTGTTCCCTCCCCATGTATGCTAAAGAGTGGTTGCTTGTCTTCTTGGAGCATCAGAACTCACGGCAACAGCCACCTTCCCAGGCAGCTCTTCCTGTTGCTGGTTGGCGCCTGTGGAGAGAGACCCTATTCAGAGTGTATGGTAT
Source organism: Schistocerca gregaria (assembly GCF_023897955.1). Classification (NCBI taxonomy): domain Eukaryota; kingdom Metazoa; phylum Arthropoda; class Insecta; order Orthoptera; family Acrididae; genus Schistocerca; species Schistocerca gregaria. Next base: position 252,834,466 of record NC_064927.1, read on the forward strand.
CAGAGCAGACGCTTGGCACATGAAGCATATCAAGCTGCAAAAATCTGGCCATTCTCAAACGGCCCTCTCTTCCAATGGTGAAGGATCATTGAATGCTGCCTAATATGACCTAGCTCCCTTGCCTTCCTGCCTAAACCATAGGATGAGGGCCAGGCTCACCATCTTGGGATGAAACACATTCTTTCCCCGTTACCTCGTCTGACTAGGACCGATGGGGACACATTAACTGCCACAGAGCCTTGGTTTTTTGTGCAAAATATCGAGGAAAAGTTTGGTGGAGTCTGTTAGTAAGATGCAGTTGGGCTCCCTGTTGATCAAAGCTTCTTCTGCTACCAAATCTGCAGCTCTTTGTGCCTGTGATCGTCTTTCCAATGTCCCAGTGTCTATTGGTTCAAATGGCTCTGAGCACTATGGGACTTAACATCTGAGGTCATCAGTCCCCTAGAACTTAGATCTACTTAAACCTAACTAACCTATGGACATTACGCACACCCATGCCCGAGGCAGGATCCGAACTTGGGACCATAGTTGTTGCGCGGTTCCAGACTGAACCACCTAGAACTGTTCAGCCACACCGGCCGGCCAGTGTCTATTATTCCTTACTGACCTCTGCATATGGCTCAGGGAGTGATTTTTTTATATGGACCTCGTCGTGAAAACTGATGAGGAACTCTGGGCTAATCTGCACCAGCATGGCATTCATTTCGTTCGACATGTGCTTTAGGGTTGCGAAGACAACCGCACCGATAACGGCGCCTTCATTCTGGCTTTTGAGGGGTATGCCCTCTCAGAGAAGATCAAGGTTATGTCCTACAGATGTGACATGTTGCCATATGTCATTCCACCTATCCAATGATTTTGGTGCTTGCGTTTTGGGTATATGTCTTCCTGCTGTATGGCGGACACTGTGTATGGTGACTGTGGACACCCATTCCATGAGGGAAGCTTCTGTGTTGCGCCACCTGTGTGTGTCAATTGTGCTGACCACCATTCGCCTCGCTCACTGGATTGTCCAGCTTACAAGAGAGAAAAGAAGATCCAAGAACACAAGTCCCTGGATCACATGTCTTATGCTGAGGCTCATTAGAAGTATGAGACTCTCCATACAGTGTCACTGTCTTTAACTTTTGCCTCAGCTACTCCATTTCCTCCTCCTACCTCTTCCTAACCGCAGCCTCATCACCTTCTCCCCTTTCCCTCCCCAGCAGTTCCCACTACCACCAATCTGGGAACTGCTCCCCCTCCACAGCCAAAGAATTTCCCCCTTCACTACCAGCCAGTGGTTGGTCTCACTCCTGGGACCTCTCTCCCCAGGATCTCACAGGCCAGAAGACTCCTATCACCACTTGGTCAGAAGACGCATCATCTGTCTGCCCCAAGGTCGCCTGCTGTCTTTAGGTTCCAGATCTCGCAGACACCTATACTTCTTCTGTGCCCTGCCCTCCTCAACCTCTAAAAGAGAATAATAAGAAACATAAATTCCAAGACAAGGCCCCCCAGTTCCCCCAGAGGTGCAATCTCCCTCCTCTCCACGGAGTGCGACATCTATTATGAATGTCACCCCATTCTTGTCAGTGACGACTAATGACAGAGTAACACGAGTAACGTAACGTTCTCTTGGTTTCTTTATGACCAACCTCGACTCTTACCACATGATCATCCAGTGAAATTCAAACGGGTACAATAGTCACCTAGTGGATATCAATGTCTTGTCTCATCCTACTCTGCATTCTGTCTTGTTGTTCAAGAAACCCATTTACATGATGACCACTCTCCAACATTTCGTGGCTATTGGGCATTCTGTTGGAACTGTGCCAGCCAAGGGTAGCATCTTGTGGGGTCTGCACTTTGGTTTGCTCCGATGTCATTATTGACTGGATCCCTTCAAGTACCAACCTGGAAGCAATAGTGGTTCAAGTAAAAATGGCAATCACTCTTTGCATTTTTTACCTCCCTCCTGGTAGGTCACTTTCTTATGTTGCACTGTTCACCTTAATCCATAAACTTCCAGCCATGTTTCTCCTCCTTGATGACATCAGTGCCCATCACCCACTGTGGGGGGGAGTGTCACTTCAGTGGGTAGGGGTCTCCTAATTGACCAACTTATTACAGACCTAAATTTATGTCTCCTCAATGATTGTTCCCCTACCCATCTCAGTGCCACTCTTGGCACCTTTATAGCTATCAACCTCACCATCTTCTCCCCTGCCCTCGTGGATTCCCTCCATTGGTCATCCCATGGTGACCTTTGTGATAGTGATCAATTTCCGGTAATTGTATCGTTCCCCTACAGTCGCCAGGCAGACAGGCCTCCAAATTGGGTTTTCCGGAGGGCCAGTTGGCTTTTATATACGTCTGCTGTGCCCTTCGACACCTCCCTCTTGAGTTCCTTTGACGCAGTCGTGCAAGGCGTCTCTGCCACTATTCTTCACTCTACTGGCACTGCTTTCCCCTGTCCACAGGTCCTCCACGTCGTTGGCTTGTATTGTGGTGGACCAAGGATGTCACAGCATTGTCCAGGACCGACGACGGGCGTTGCAGTGATTTAAGCAACACTCTTCATAAGCCAAGCTCCTTGCTTTCAAGCACCTCCGTGCTAAGGCTCATTACCTTATTAAGTGAAGTAAAAATGAGTGTTTTCTCCATGGGGACATAGCTCCTTAGCCTTCTGGGTCATCAGCGACAGTCAACTGTCCAGGATCTTAACCTCCAAGGTGCTCTGTGCACTGATCCATTGGTCCTCGCAGAACATCTCGTGACACACTTTGCGTTGGCTTCGGCGTCTTCTTTCTATCCCGCTACCTTTCTCCAGCAGAAAAACTGAGTTGAACACCCTCGTCTGTTTCATCACACACAGTGCTGTGTCCTATAATGAACCTTTCACTGAATTCGAGTTCTTGTATGCTCTTACCTCTTCATGAGACACAGTCACAGGCCCAGATTCTATCCACAGCCAGATGATCCAACACTTGAACGTTCTGCAGAGGTAGTATCTTCTCAGGGTGTTGAACCACAACTAGCTCATGGGTGCCTCTCTGTCGCAATGGCGAGACACTGTAGTTATCCTTGTCCTTCAGCCCAGGAAGAACCCAACATCTCTTGACACCTACTGCACGATTAGCCTGACGAGTGTACTTTGTAAACTGCCTGAGAGGATGGGTAGCTTCAGATTATGTTGGGGACTCGAATCTTGGGGCCTTTTGTTCCAGTACCAGTGTGGTTTCTGGGCAGGACGATCTCCAACTGAGCATTTACTCAGATTGGAAATAGCCATCCAAGAGGTTTTCACTCACTGCTGGCACCTTGTCACAGTCTTCCTTGACTTACATAAGGTATACGACATGGCTTGGCACCATCACATTTTAGTTACCTACATGACTCAGGCAACTGTGGCCCCCTTCTGATTTTTATCTACGAATTTTTGTCTCACCAACTCTCCTGGGTTCGAGTTGGCACTTCACTCAGCGCCCCTTGGATTCAGGAACGGTGTCCCTCAGGGTTCTCTGTTAAGTGTCACACCCTTCCTCATTGCCATCAATGGGATTCTAGTTACCCCAGCGTTTTATGTCGACGATTTTTGCATCTGGTGCCACTCCCACTCCATAGCACCTGCAGAGTGCTGGCTCCAAGGCGGCATCCGACGAGCTTCTGCTTGGGCCACCTCTCATGGATTCCCGTTTTTCTCTAAAAAACATGGATTATGAATTTTTGTCGTCAATCCATATTACACCACAATTCAGAACTTTATGCAGGTGACCCGCTCCTCAATGTTATAGCATAGACCCGTTTCTTGGGCCATATTTTTGATAACAAGTTGACATGGCTACCCCACGTGCAGCACCTAAACTACATGTATGCGAAAGCTTAATGCTCTCCACCACCTGGCCCATACATCTAGGGGTACAGACTGTACCATTCTTCTACATCTTTACCATGCTCTCGTCCTAAACTAGATCATGGTAGTCAGGTTTATGCCTCAGCTACTCCTTCCACTCCACAGTCTCCTCACAGAAGTTGAGATTCCCCCTCTACACATACAACAGAGCCAACTCCTGGTTTCTTATGCAATCGCCATTCGCCAATGCCCACAGATAGTGTTGCCAGTTGGCATGCAGTCACTTCCTTCTGTCGAGATCTTAATCTCCACTCACTGGAATGCACCCTGTGTCTTTTCTCCCATACCTCCTCACCCCACCTGCAGACCACGGTTTTAGACTGATCTATTCCAGGGTCCTAAGATCTCAGTCGGCCCTATGGTTTTTTGTCGTCTTCTATATGCCATCCTTGTAGAGTTCCATGGTACCACTACCTTTTACACTAATGCTTCTGAGACAGTCGATAAGGTGATCTACGCTTTCACGTCAGGATTGTGTAATGTGTTCACTGCAGAGCTTGTAGCCAGAGACCTCCTCTTTGCTTCTCAGGTTTCCCTCCAAAGTGTTTTAAATTTTTTAGATTCAATGAGCAGCCTGCAGGCTACCAACCGTTGCTACTCTCGTCACCCTTTGGTCTGTGCTATCCATGACCATCTCTCTGCCCTTGGCTGTGCAGCCTGCTCATTTGCCTTTCTCAGTCTCCAAAGTCATGTGTGCATCCCAGGAAATGAACTGGCTAACCATTTGTATAGAGAAGCAGATACTTACCCCCTATTTCCTTTCATAATTCCAGCTACAGATCTATGTCAAATCTCTTTGCCCAAAAATGGAATTCCATCTGGAGCGCTACTGCTCACAGTAATAAACTCCGCTCAATCAAGCAATCTACTGCAGTTTGGCACTCTTCCTTTCGCTTCTCTCGGAAGAATCCACTGTTTTTTGCTTTACCCTCATTGGTCATACCAGGTTCACCCATTGTTTACTCCTACATAATGACCCACCCACACAATGTGGTTGTGGGGCCAGACTGACGGTATTATACATGTCCGTTGAATGTCCCCTTATTTTGACCCTTCATACTAAGTATAGACTTCCCGATTCCTTAAATTTAATATTAGCGGACAATTCACAGGTTGTTGAACTGGCTCTAAGTTTCCTGCGTGAAAGTGGTTTTTGTTTCCAGACATGAGGTTCTACTTTAGTCTTGGAGCAGGGACAGGTTGGCTGTGGTAGGGACCCCTTTTCCAGTCTTCTCGGTCTGGGACCCCATGGCCACTCTCCCATGGAAAGACCGCCCCTTTTTCCAGTCTTTCGATTTGATCTCACCTTTTGTCCCTTTTACCGTGTGTGTTTTAACTTTCTTATTTTATAATTTGATTCCCCTGACTGGATCCGTCCACATTTAGCGGACCCTCTTTCTTCTGTGACTAACTTCGGAGACGCGGGACTGATGACCTCGCAGTTTGGTCCCTTAACCCCTCTCAATTAATCAATCAATGATTTCTGATTACTACAAATTACTACTCATTACTACAAATTCGAGATGACAAAAGACTACCCGGAGAACATGAACATCGATTCAATGCACCTCAGATAAAAGAAGTCCCCATTGTAAATGAAGGCAATAAAAACACAAGCCATAACATAATTGTACAACGATGAAGAGAAGGACTACAACGCACTGCAGAGATACGTGGTTCTTATGATGCCCTAATATCCATTAGTATTTATTCATGGAGAAGACGGATATCATTTCAATGCGGAACAAATCCAACCTGGAACAGGCGTAGAAACAAATAAAAAAGTCACTTCCAAGGAGTTCTGTGCTTACCGCTTAAAGATCACAGACAATGGGACATATAATGTAACGTAACGTAATGTTCTCTGAATAACTTTGCCCGTTGTGTGAAAAGAGGTTTGGGCCCATCTAAATTTTAGGGAACAATCCCTTCACAGATGAAGTTTATAAAGGTCGCAATGGATAACGCAATGGATCATAATTGGGCAGTCAGACAAAACTACGTCCCGTTAGCTACACTTGTGCCAAGAACTACGTATTTTAGTAGCATAACCATCAATGAAACAAATGTGACTCTCTTTTCAGGCGTGTTGAAAAGGGATAAAGTAAACGAGCACGGGAATAGCTTCAAATGACGAAATATTTATCTTGGCTAATATTTCGCGTTATAACAGTAGTCTTTTGTACTTAATAGACAGACAAAACATTCTTGATACATTTATGTAAACGAACCTATTGGCTCGCCTTAATCTGGTGAGTCCCGTGGGGTGGAGGAGATCTGGAGAGCACGTGGTCGCTGCTCAGTTTCGAAACACAAACACTCACGTGCACTACATCCATATGCCGAACAAAATGTTGACAGCATTTTTGTAAGAAGTGTTGTGTGTACCTCGTGGTTGCCATCGGGCAGGATTTTGGGTGGCTGCATACCTTTGCTTGAAGCGCTTCGAATCAGATGGATTCATCCTTTGCCAAATGTATGCTCGATACAATTTTACTGATAATTTAAAAGTCCACCTCAAATAAAATAATATGGCAAGCCGAAATTGTTAAGGCTTGGGCAACGATTTGAATCTAGGGACCGCGTGGTCGCGACTAACGGAAATCATCTTATTATGCCACTGACGAACTGAACCAAAATTGTAACCAGAACCTAAATGGTAATTCAAATAGCTAGGAGAAGCAATTGTTGAGATTAGAAATTATTAACACACTCAAATACCTTTTATCCTTTGTTCGGCGCAGACGTTCGGAAGGAACGTCTGATCGCTTACTTCGTCTTGTAACCGTCGCGCGGAGCCCTATCCGAACCACCCGACGTGGTGGGGGAAGCCCCTGACAAGCCTCTGCTATGAAAAAAAGTTTTTGCTTTACTCATCTCTGTCCAAGTCCTCCTGCTCCTGCTCTCTGCCTTCCACCGACACCGTGTAACCTCCCCACAAAATAAAGTAATATGAATAATATTCTCATTTAGTGTAACCTCAAAACAAAAAATTCCTAAACCTCTCAACAGTAAAATAATATAATTAAGTCGTACACATTCAGTATAACCTACCAACAGGAAAATTGTGTAACGTATCAATAATAAAATGTGACTAATCGCTCAATAAAAAAAAAATGTGGGTCACTTATAACCTTTCAATAATTGACAGTCAATGTAACCTGGTAAATTTTGGACGTCAGCGATGCTGCGTCATGGCCCTGATACATCATTCTGAATAAACTGAAAAATCTTACCTTAATTAGATCGCCGGATCTGCTCCTATAAGAAATTTTCCTGGCGCAGCTAAGTGCAATGCTGGCCGATAGATTTGTCTTATATAAAAGGAAAGAACTGATTTTTCTTTTCAATAATCGGGATGGCCAAGGATTGGAGAAATTAGTGAGTTCTTTAAATTGAGATGAATGTCAAAAGTTACTTTTTATGAGAAAGATTATTATTAACAGTTTTTTTTATAACATTTACATGGGACTTGATGTAACAATACTACATATGCGCGAGGCTACAACGCTCAGGCTCCGCCATCGCTGTACACGACCGGCCCAGCCAACACGATACACCAGACAGCTCGCTAGCAACAACTTACTCCTACTAACACACAGTTCTTACTGCAGTCAATACTCTTTGGTCTCAGATTCTCTTCTAGCTTACATATCGCAAGCAGCGCGTGAGCAATACATCGAAATTACATCAGCTCGAGTGCGCTAGCAACAAATTCTTTATTTATGGACCTCTTACAACCGTTTAGGTTGCTAGAAGATTAGGAAATCCACCACTTCTCTGGTCCGTGTGCTACTTCATTTAATTCATTCGCACTTGACCACACACTTTCAGGAACGGTGAGAAATGGACGTGCTGATAAGACTGAAAAAAAAATTTGTCCACCCATATTGTTTTTACAGGCATGCACTTGTAGGAGCAGAGATTAATTAGTGGCATAAAGATTGATTTAATTTTACAGTAATATAAGTCAGGTGGTATGGAGATTTGTTTTCGCATTCATTTTTAGTCAAGTAACGGCACCTATTGTGGTGTCACACATTCCCATTCTCAACGCTTGCCGTTTACTCCAACAGTTCCTGGTAGATATGTAAGCAAACGTAGAAGCGGACGGACGCTTTACGTAAGACTGAATCGGAAGAAGCTATGCGCGGAAGAATACTGCCACCTTCCAGCGCAGTCGTAAATTATGGATACCGTGATGACATTGTATCAATGGAAATCTTACCCCCATCAATATAGGAACTCCGAGGCACATCTACGAATACATTCAAGACTCCATGACCTACTTAAGAAAATATATGCGCCCTGACCATACCATTCACATGCATATCGTCATGGTCAGAAGTCAAAGAACAACTAAGGTACGGAAAACCTCTCATGCATCGACATAACAGCCGAAGTTTTCCAACACAAACAAATGAGATTTACTGATCACAAAATAACACATCTTTGGAACAGTTAGGTGCTGGATGCACACAATCTAATGGCAAAAACGAGGAATGCCCCAATCATACAATCTCAGATGGTTACAGGACAGACTTTTTCCACTCGGTTCAAATGTCTCTGAGCACAATGGGACTTAACAGCTGTGGTCATCAGTGCCCTAGAACTTAGAACTACTTAAACCTAACTAACCTAAGGACATCACACACATCCATGCCCGAGGCAGGATGGAACCTGCGACCATAGCAGTCACACGGTTCCGGACTGCGCGCCTAGAACCGCGAGACCACTGCGGCCGGCTTTTCACTCGGATTTCGAAAAAATTATCCAAGCTGAATTTCCCACTCCACATGAGCCGGATCTGTACTACACATTAGCGGAAAACATAATTCACAGACCATGCGAGCCATTGAACCCCAATTCACCAGTTATGAGTGATGTAAATGTACAAACGCCATAATTTGATGACACACGAAACAAATTTGATGGCTATCCCAAATAAAGAAGACGATCCACGAAAACGGTGGCTTCATAGCGAAACTAGGAATATGAGGCAACGACGAACTGGAAATAGGCAATCAATGTACAGTACCATATAAAACACAGCTCCCCATTGCGTTTAATCTCACTTAACTATAGAATATTACAATTCAGTGAAATTCATCAGCTACGACACTAAGTATGTGAACAAAGGCAGTGCCACAGAAGTACATCAAATAGTCATAGATAGCGAACAACAAAACGGAAACTACGAGATCCCCAGGTACCAAATAGGAAGATACGTCAACAATAACGATCGTGGCGGGTTTTCGGCTTCCCACACACGAAAGCGAACCAACTATGCTACATCTAGCAGTACATTTGGAGAATGAACAGAGAGTATACTTCACAAAAGACACCGCCAGATAAACTGCAAGCGAACCACCTCAGAACACAACACTGACGGTTTTTTACCAACTGCGCCAAACGGATCCATTCTTAAAAACATTCCTAAATGTCGAGTCCCTAGTTAATATAAGTGGAATATGACAAGAAAAATCTTTAAGGGACGGAAAGAAGGAGTTCCAGCAGATCATCCAGGAATCGTGAATACTGGCGCACTAGGTTGAGTACACGCCGTGCGTCCGAACATCGCCGAATGTTTCTATCTCCAGATGTTTCTACATGAAATACGGCGACCAACAAGTTCCACAGATGTCAAGACTCTTGACGGTTACCTATGCCACACGTACAGAGAAGCATTCCAACACTTAGGACTACTGGAGAACGACAACCACTGGAAATTACAAGAAACCTCACGCACAGCTTTAGCTGAACAAATGAGGGACTTATTTACCATAATTCTAAGAATATGTAATCCATCAAATGCAAAACAGCTACGAGACTCCTTCAAACAGAGTATGAGTGATGATGTACTATACCAAATCCGACAAGCTTATGTTGAACAGACCATCGAATTAAACGACGACATCTTCAATGAAATACTCATTAGCCTAGGACATAAATACGAGGGTTGGAACTTAAATAGTAGCAACTATTTATTCACAACCGATACAAAAGAGTTATATGTTTGTGCCTGTTACTGTTTTTCAAAGTAGTCACCAGCGTTGTGTAGAACCCGTTGCCAGCGATGTGGAAGGCGTAGTATACCGTTAGCAGAGTCTATTCTCTTGATAGTGCGAATGGAGCGGTCTACTGCCTGTTGAATCTCTGGAACAACGCTGAAGCGAATGCCACGAAGTGGTTCCTTCATCTTCGGAATCCAATAAAAGTCACAAGGACTTTAGTCCGCGGAGTATGGTGGATGGTACAGTACTTCCCAGTCCCATCGACCGAACAGAGCAGCCACAGCCTGTGCTGTATGCGCCCGCGCATTGTCGTGCTAAATGATGGTTAGTTTACGCAGAAAGTGTCGCCGCATCTTTCGCAAAGCTGGTGGCAGATGCTACTCCAAAAACGAACAGTAATACCGTGCATTGACGGTCTGTCGTGGAGGAACGTAATGCGTTAAGATAACACTATCACAGTAGTACACGAGAGTCACCATAACTTTCTCACGCACTTTCGACTTTCGCCGCTACCAGTAATGACGCTATTCCTTGGATTGGCTCGAACTATGTTGCCCATGTCTCATCCAGTGACACGATACGGCGCATGAAAGCCTCTCCTTCGCGCTCATACGACTCCAGCTGCGTCTGAGCAGCGTCGTAGCGCATCCATTTCTGCGTTTCCGTCATGTCATGAGGAACCCATCGTGATGCAATTTTTCGCATGCCCAGGCGTTCCTTCAGGATGCGTAGCGCAGCCGTAGGCGATAATCCGTTTCGTGGGCGAGCTCACGAATCGTGCGGCGTCGATCACTGTCTACAAACGCGGCAACAGCGTGCACGTCTCCTCCACAGACGCTGGAACTAGCTGCCAGAGCGTGTCTGCCACAGTTTGCCGACCATCGTTGAAGGCTTTTACCCAACGTGCCACTGCTCTGTCTCTGTCTCTTTGTGGGATACAACCTACGACCAGCTGAGAGACGGAAGTGATGACACTTCCTGCATGACCTGACCATCATTTTGCAGGACAATGCTCAAGCACGTACAGTGCAAGCAGTTACTGATTTGTTTGACTGATGGGGCTGCTAAGTGCTATACCACCTATTGCATTCCCATGAGTTAAGCCCTCGTGACTTCAACTCGATTTCTAAAGGAAACAATTCACGGCATTCGTTTCAGAACTGCTACAAATTCGTCGGGCAATAGACCGCGCCGCTCGAACTGTCAACACAACTGGCACTGCTAAGAGTATCCTACGACTTCCACAAGGCTGGTAACGAGTTATATGGAATGCTGGTGACTACTTTGAAGGTCAGTAAAACTTTGAAATACGTATATATTTTGTACGAGCTGTAAATAAATAGTTGCCACTATTAAAGTACCAACCCTCGTATTTACTCCCAGAAAGCTACTGACGTCTAATGAACTGCTATTCCAATTTAAAAGACTGCAATTTGCAATCAGATCAGCGTACAGTTTTACAGTTAACAAAGCACAGGGATAAACTTTAAAATATGCGGCATCAACCCCAAAAGACTCCTGCTTCTCTCACCGTCAACTATACATAGCTGCTTTCGAGTAGGGAATTCGAAAAATTTGTACGTATGTACCCCGGATAACAGAATGAAGAATATTGATTGTAAAGAAGGACTGTAAATGCACTATGTTTTCAATAAAAAAATTTATCTCTTACGCTTTGAAGCTATCATTTTATTCTAGCTACCACACAACCTCATATCAACTCTCTGAGCGAAACCGGTTACCCCAGCTAGTTAATAAATAAGTATTGTGTGTATGGTAGGTGTTCATACTATTTTTCCACCCCGTGTGAGTAGTAAATAAGTAGTACATGATAAAAAAATTAGTCAATTGAACACATAAGGGCTATGAATAAATTCGTTATCATTTGTGACACTTTATTCATTAATGGCCGCCTTGATGGCACATCTTACTACCATTATGAGATATTATTTAAAAGAGCATTAACTTCTTAAAGATATTCTTCATAGAGCCGAAAAAGGAACCTACATGAACATCTCAAAGAAAACATAAATGTACACACATTCAGCGAAAACTCCAAAGATCAAAGAGAACTTACAAACAAACATTATACTAAGAATTTTGACAAAACTTGTATTGGTAATAGGCAGTTCAGAATAAAAGACAATCCTAAATTTCACATACGCTCTATTCGTTTTTCACAAAAGACAATAATTTAATAACGAATAATATCTTTGACGTATAAATGGATGTTGTATGAAGCTTGCAATAGTATGACAAAACAAAAACCGCTCATAACTGAAAACTGATATTTTAAATCTTATAACGTAAGTAGATATCATACATACATTCACAAAAATTACATGTACTGTACAACAGCTTTATTGTATCTAGGTACTGCTATTAATCGAACCCAGTACCGGTAAATGAAGTATAAAAGAAACAGTTCCAGTAGATTACTGTTACAACAGTGACTACGTTCACATGCGACAAGAGGACGTAAAACGAATGTCGGACACCGTTTTTCGTTGCCTTGTTAACGTGTTTAGGATCCAAAGCGAATTTCGTAGCCCATTTAAGTATGGCGTCTGGAAAACAACTGTTTCAGTTTCTAATATTGTCAGCGGAAGTGGTATTTTTCTTCTCTTAAATATTAGAGGTAGACAGCTTCACGCTCAGTCTAATATTTCTGATTCTCCTTCATTGCACAATAGGTCAAGTCACTCCGAGAACATCAGCAGAATGTTTGGAAACTGCAACCCAAGCACGTTTTAAGAGCGGTTGTGTGTCTACATATGAAAGAAAATCAGTTGTGGAAGGGGAAAATCGGTAACTACAATCGAATTTACAGAATCGATTTTGCACTGTTTACATGACCGATCAGAAATCGTATTGTGAAAGCGTTTTACGATATCCGACTTTGGAAGCCCCATGTAATCATAATGAGTATGCATTTTATGTAATTTGTTGAGACTGCAGAACAGTTGACACAGAAAATATTAAAGATACATATCTGTTTAATGTAACTCTCATCGTCAGTTTTAATTACTTCAGCAAATGTCAAATACCAGCTTCTGTAGCTATAAAATTGCAATAGTAGCTTCAGATATAAGAAGTATGGATAGTCTGATTTTTGGATTTACACCTGATTGAGGGCCTTGTAATATTGCACTGTAGCCAAAGAAATTGGTACATCTGCCTAATATCGTGTAGGGCCCACGCGAGCACGCAGAAGTGCCACAACATGACGTGGCATGGACTCGACTAATATGTGAATTAGTGCTGGAGGGAAATGACATTATGGATCCTGCAGGACTGTCCATAAATCCATAAGAGTACTAGCGGGTGGGGATCTCTTCTGAACAGGACGTATCAAGGCATCCCAGATATGCTCAATAATGTCCATGACCGAGGAATTTGGTGACCAGCGGAAGTGTTTTAACTCAGAAGAGTGTTCCTGGAGCCACTGTGTAACAATTCTGGACGTGAGGGGTGTCGCATTGTCCTGCTGGAATTTCCCAATTTCCCAAGTCCGTCAGAATGCAGAATGGACATGAGTGGATGCAGGTGTTCAGATAGGATGCTTACGTACATGTCACCTGTCACAATCGTATATAGACATATCAGGGGTCCCATGTCACTCCAACTACATACATCGTACACAATTACAGAGCCTTAATCATAGTCTCCACACCAGTACGACTCCATCTGTTCGGTACATTTTTAAACGAGACTCGGCTGACTGGACAACATGCTTCCAGTCATCAACAGTTCAAGGTCGGCGTTGACGGGCCCACGCGAGGCTTAAGGCTTTGTGTCGTGCAGTCATCAAGGGCACGTGAGTGGGCCTTTGGCTCAGAAAGCCCATATCTATGATGTTGGATGGTTCGCACGCTGATTTCGATGGACCAGTATCGAAATCTGCAGCAATTTGCGGAAGGGTACCACTTCTGTCACGTTAAACGATTCTCTCCAGTCGTCGTTGGTCACGTTCTTGCAGTATCTTTTTCCGGCCGCAGCGATGTCGGAGATTTGATGTTTTACCGGTACACTCGTGAAATGGTCGTACGGGAAAATCCCTTCGTCATTGCTACCTCGGAGATACTGTGTCCCATATCTCGTGCGCCGACTATAACTCCACGTTCAATCTCACTTAAATCTTGATAACCTGCTATCGTAGCAGCCGTAACCGATCTAACAACTGTGCCAGAGACTTGTTGTCTAACGTATGCGCCGTATTTTTCCTGTTTACATATCTCTGTATTTGAATACGCATGCCTATTCCAGTTTCTTTGGCGCTCCCGTGTAAAAAGGTTTGAAGTTCCTAGCGGTACTGAAAAACATGCCCTTGTGTGCCGAGGACACCGCGATAAACGTCTGTGCTGTTAATAAGGGGACAAATGGTGGAAAAGGCACAAGTGGGGAGGAAGGAGGGAAGCACTCTACATGTGAAGACCTTAAGGCACTCGCAGGAATTGGCTGGCAGCGAGTGCTATCGTTCTGAGACGCCCGCTGAAAGCACATGAAACGAGAGCGGGGCATGGTGCCTCCATTGTGTGGGCGGGCGGTAAGTGCAGCAGCTGCCTTTCTGTTCTGTTCTGTGCTGCTGACAATAGAGGCGCCAAGCGCGGCGCCGCGTACACACCTGTTGCAGCCTGCGGCGCGCGGCGCCACCCACGCCAATCCGACAGACTGACGCCGCCCCTCCGCATCCCCACCACGGGCACAATATTGATCTCACAGGACTGTAGTCAGGAAAACGCTCGTAACGGAAAACGGAAACTGGGGTAGCGTATCTCCACTATGCATTCAGCATCCAGTCAATATTTTTTTTTTTTTTTTTTTTTTTTTTTTTTTTTTTTTTTTTTTTTTTTGCAAGACACCAAATTTAACACCATCAGCAGCATGTTTACTACTTCATTTTTCGTACTGAACATTTCTTGCCTTATATCGATATATACAGCGCGATTACGTGATGATGTTACAGATTTTCAGAGATGACGGATAACGGTAAATGTGTCAATTTGAGGTAAGGGACAATCGTCTGGGAATTACCAAGCCGAAAGGTATAAGCGAAAATCGTTCTGATATTGACAGTGGAATACACTATGGTAACAAAAGGTCAAGGGATATATATAATGTGTGTATGTATGGGTATCTGTTACCGACGTGATTATGGCCGCACGATGGGAATTAACAGACGTTGAACGCGGAATGGCAGACGGAGCTAGACGAATGGAACATTCCATTTCGAAAATCGTTATGTAATTGAATATTCAGAGATCCACAGTGTCAAGAGGGTGCCAAGAATAGCAAATTTCACACTTTATCCCTCACCGTGCAGTGGCGGACGGCCTTCATTTAACGACCGAGAGCTGTGGCGTTCGCGGAAAGTTGTCAGTGCTAACAGACAAGCAGTACTGAGTGAAATGACGCCAGAAATCAATGTGGGACGTACTAAGAATGTATCTGTTAGGACAGAGCGGCAGAATTTGGCGTAGATTGGCAATGGCGGCAAACGATCGATGCGAGTGCCATTTCCAAGAGCACGACGTCGCCTGCAGAGTTTCCTGGGCTCGTGACCATATCGCTTGGACCCCAGGCGACTAGGTAGCCGCGGCCTAGTCAGATGAGTCCCGATTTCAATTGGTAAGAGCTGATGGTACGGTTCGAACGTGGACCCAAATTGTCAACAAGGCAAGCTGCTGGTGATTCCGCATTGGTGTGGGATGTATTTACGTAATATGGACTGGACATTCTGGTTCAAATGAATCGATGATGTCCTGGAAATGCGTATGTTCAGCTAGTTGAAGACCATTTACAATCATTCATGGACTTTATGTTCCCGAACAACAACGATGGATTTTTTGGGGATGACAATCCTCCATGTCACTGGGCCACAATTGTTCTGGACGATTCGAACGAATTGAACATAATCGATAGGTCAGTACGCGCACAAAATACTGCACCGGTAACACTGTCGCAGTTATGGACGGCTATAAAGGCAGCATGGCTCAGTATCTCCGGAGGGGACTTCCAGCTTGTTGAGTCCATGTCACGTCGAGTTGCTGCAATACGCTGGGCAATAGGATATCCGACACGACATTATGAGGTATCCCATGTTTTTTGTCTCCTCAGTGAACATGTACCGGTACTGTTGAACAACCGTTGTAAAAATAACAGCCTGTGAAACCTGAGCAGGTAAATCGAATTCATTGTTACCGCACTGTAGACTGAAAATTTTCGGTTTTACTAGTCCATGATCAGGTCAGATTTTTGATGGTATTGGGGAATATTCAGAGGGAATTCCGAACAGCATGTCGGGGTTCGAAGGTCGGGTCCCTTAGTTTGACATAAAGCAGAATGTGAGTACGTTTTCGCTTGTATCTTTCGACTCTGTCGTTTCTGGACTACGGCTCTTTTCACAAATTCATACATTTTCCCTTCCTATTGTCCTTGTAAGTCCATAACACGATCTCCGAATCACCCTGTATGCATTCTAAACATGTGAGCTCCCAAAATAATATAAAAAAGTATTGCAGTGCTAACACTAAAAAATGGCATCTGCAGGCAGCTGCTAACATTATACGACCATCAGTTTGATAACACACGCGTCTGAGATCTTGACCTCCCTGGTTCTAAGGTGGATAAAAAGCAGGGTAGATGCAGTGATGGCAGATGACCAGTTTAGCTTTAGAAGAGGTGCTGGTACACGGAAAGTAATACTCAACTTACGCGTAATTCTTGAGTAAAGACCAAGGAAGACTCAGGACACGTTCGTCGATATTGAAAAAAGATTTAACAGCATAGACTGGCTACAGCTTCATGAGAGAGAGAGAGAGAGAGAGAGAGAGAGAGAGAGAGAGAGAGAGGGCGGGAGAGAGAGAGAGAGAGCTATAAAGTATAAGGAGAGAAGAGTAGTGACAGAAAGTAACGAAGAACAAGTGGCTGTGATAAGATGTGGAGAACATCAAGAAGAAGCCACTACTATGAGGAATGAACGACAGTTCTCCTCTCCCCCGTCTTGTTCAATGTATACATTCCCAGGGAAATAGAAGAAGTGAGGGAGAAACCACGAGCTATAGGAGTAATTAAAACTCTTGGTAAGGAAACAGAAATGCAGAGATTTGCTGATGACATCGCACAGTTAATTGAAGATGCGGAACACTTAGAAGCGATGATGGCCCATATACACCCTCAGCCCTTCCACAACATAAAAATTAAGTGTGTTGAAACAAAAGTTTTATTGGTCATTAGCTGAGGTACCCTGCTTCCCTTGATTGTCCACAATTACAGTGGCGACTTCGTCTATATGAAGTGCATTTAATCGAAGTTCGTGTTCTCCAGGCGGTCTTTTGTCAGCTCGAATAATAATTTTACGGTCATCAGAAAGCGTTCGGTCTAGTGCTGTTTGAGTATATAAATAAGTTCATTGTATTTGCGTAAGATCCTCTGTATATATTTGACTACTTCTCGTCTCAATCCATTAATATTTGTGCAACATTGATCGCTTTCTCTTTCTTCATTCCGGTTAAATATACTTGCAGAAGATTATGGCCTTCGTTGGTAATGGTAGTGATAGTAAGGATCCCATGTTGTGATAACTTTGTCCTTGGATGAAAAAAAACACACTCCATTTCATCTCTGTTAGTGTTCACCGAAGTGACACCGAAAGAAGCAGGAGTTGTACACTTTTATGTATGGAAGGAAGTACACTGCTGGCCATTAAAATTGCTACACCAAGAACAAATGCAGATGATAAACGGGTATTCATTGAGAAATATATTTTACTAGAACTGACATGTGGTTACATTTTCACGCAATTTGGGTGCATAGATCCTGAGAAATCACTACAAAGAACAACCACCTCTGTCCGTAATAACGGCCTTGATACGCCTGGGCATTGAGTCACACAGAGCTTGGATGGCGTGTACAGGTACAGCCAGCCATGCAGCTTAAACACGATACCACAGTTCATCAAGAGTAGTGACGATGCCATTATGGCCTTATCACTTTAGGACATGGTGTAAAAAAATCTGAGGATGGTCATTAGCGACTGAAACCGATCATCGTCTAAAGAATTCATATAGTGATCAAAGACTGGAATAAAAAACATTTGACAGTATTGGAAGAGTAGTGACTGGCGTATTGTGACGAGCCAGTTGCTCGGCCAACATTGACCAGACGTTTTCAGTTGGCGACGGCTCTGGAGAATGTGCTGGCCAGGCCAACAGTCGAACATTTTCTACATCCAGAAAGGCCCGTACAGGACCTGCAACATGCGGTCGTGCATTATCCTGCTGAAATCGAGGGTTTCGCAGGGATCGAATAAAAGGCCAAAGCCACGTGTCGTAAAATATCTGAAATGTAGCGTCCACTGTTCAAAGCGCTATCAATGCGAACAAGAGGTGACCGAAACGTGTAACCAATGGCACCCCATACCATCACGCTGGGTGATACGCAAGTACGGCGATGACGAATGTACGCTTCCAATGTGCGTTCACCGCGATGTTGCCAAACACGGATACGACCATCATGATGCTGTAACCAGAACCTAGATTCATCCGAAAAAATGGCGTTTTGCCATTCGTGTACCCAGGTTCGTCGTTGAGTACACCCTCGCAGGCGCTCCTGTCTGTGATGCAGCGTCAAGGGTAATCGCAGCCATGGTCTCGGAGCTGATAGTACATGCTGCTACAAACGGCGTCGAACTGTTCCTGCAGATTGTTGTTGTCTTGTAAACGTCCCCATTTGTTGACTCAGGGATCGAGACGTGGCTGCATGATACGTTACAGCCATGCGCATAAGAGACCTGTCATCTAGACTGCTAGTGATACGAGGCCGTTGGGATCCACGGCGTTCGGTATTACCCTTCCGTATTACCCTCCTGAACCTACCGATTCCATATTGTGGTAATAATAATTGGATCTCACCAACGCGAGCAGCAATGCCGCGATACGATAAACAGCAATCGCGATAGGCTACAATGCGACCTTTATCAAAGTCGGAAACGTGATGGTACGCAATTCTTCTCCTTACACGAGGCATCACAACTACGTTTCACCAGGCAACGCTGGTCAACTGCTGTTTGTGTTTAAGAAATCGGATGGAAACTTTCCTCATGTCAGCACATTGTAGGTGTCGCCACCGGCGCCAATCTTGTGTGAATACTCTGAAAAGCTAATCATTTGTATATCACAGCATCGTCTGCCTGTCGGTTAAATTTCGCGTCTGTAGCACGTCATCTTCGTGGTATAGCAATTTTAATGGCCAGTACTGTATTTTGATTCTGGAGTTTCCCCGGTCATGCGGAGATGCTTCCAGTTAGAATTTTTCCTGGTGTTCCTCTACTGAATTTCCTCGCGTTGTAAAATTGGCATACGTTTTCAGATTACGCCTTGTTTGTGTTTGTTATATTCTTTACTGCTCACACTTCACTGTTTACTTTTATTCATTTACTGCACTACATTTTCGGAATTCTTCATTCTTCAATCCGTTTCTCTGCGTTTCATTGTGCTCATTCTCTTTCATTGGGAACTTAAATGTACTTCGCGCTCTTGGGCTGTTCCGTTTATTCGCTGTTCTTGTTTTCGCCGTTTTGCTTCTGAACGGGCAAGCTGTCCTGTTTTACCTTTGGGCATTTTCTAAAACATCAATTAAATCATCTTCTTACTAACAAGTAGACTAAGTACACTTTACACAATTTTCACGTTTTATTTTCGATCTATATTCATTCACTGTACCACTGTGACTACTCACAATTCACTATTTTATCGGTTCGTCCCTTCGTCACTGATAAGAAACTGACTTTCGAACAAACGTCTCGCTTTTATAAACCTACAAACGGGTAGCCCCAACAATGCCGAATCCCGGAACATACAGGAAAGGCTTAGAATGCTCCACAGTGTTCCACATTGAGCTGGGATGTTCCCGAACATTCTGGAATCTTCCCAAATGCTATATATTATTGTCAAACATTCGAAAACATCGAGGGTCATTGTGGAATACTCCGGAATATTCTCCAATATTATGGAATGCTCTCGGATACTCTCGAATGTTCTGGAACGGACTCGAACACTCTCGAACATTCTGGAATTTTCTCGAAATTTCTAGAGGGTGAAACTTTCCAGCCCTTCGAAAGTACGCGCTTCATTTACAAACGGGAACATCCTTCACGAATGG
Source organism: Schistocerca gregaria (assembly GCF_023897955.1). Classification (NCBI taxonomy): domain Eukaryota; kingdom Metazoa; phylum Arthropoda; class Insecta; order Orthoptera; family Acrididae; genus Schistocerca; species Schistocerca gregaria. The sequence goes on from NC_064927.1 coordinate 252,854,536, forward strand.
GGTAAAGAGTGCTACCACATCATTTAATTTCCTTGATAATACCGGGACTCGTTTCTGAGTTTTACCGGAAAGCACGTTTTGCACTTATTTTTATAACAGATATTGATTAGACAAAACACCGTTGCTCAATGAGCGTCTGGAGACACTCGCATCCTTCGCCTACCTATGGAGTAAAATTATTTCAGACGGGAGATATGGAAGGATGTTGCAAGCCAGATCCACCATGCAAAATCTGTTTTTAGCAAGAGAGGAACCATTTTCACATCCAGCAGCAAAGACGAACTTGTCAAGAAAGTGCGTTCTGTACCAAATTGAAAAGCGGACGCTCGGAGAAACAGAAAAACACAAAATGGTAGCCTTTGAAACGTGCTACAACCGCAGAACGCTCAAGAGTTCCTGGGTAGACAGAGTGTTAAAATGAAGAGGTGCTCCATACTGTGGATGAAGAGGACCCGTGTGTCTTTAAGCTTATCCAACAGAGAAGGGTGTGTCATCTGATGATACACAATGGTATCACTAAAAACTTCACTAAAAGGGCAGTAGAAGGCAAGGACACAAAAGACACTAGAATACGTCAGTGAGGTGAATGGAGGACACCAGCTGCACCAGGTAGACCGCGGTCAAGAGCATGGCCTAAGACGGAAATGTATAGCGATCTGCTGCTAACCAAGCTGATGGTAGCACACTTAAGAAGATGATATCCGTTTTCATTAGTCCTTGAGGATAAAAAATAAAAGTGCACCATCAACGTTAGTTCGTTCTTTCATCTGAAATGATAACGTCACTGTAACTATTTCGTCTTAAAGGTAGTGTCGTGACGCCCCATATTCATTGTTAAAAGCCAGCTTCGGTAACTCGAAGTACAAAGGACCTCAGAAAAAAAGTGCAAATAACTGGTACTTTGGTTTAACGAATGTATAACTCCTTTTCTACTTCCTGGCCTTATTAGTCCTTTCAACGAAGGAGAATTCCGGAAAAAAGGAGTAATCGCAAATATTTGTACAGTGATAGGGGAGTGTATCATGATCAGCATACTACAAAATTCCACCGGTAAGGCGTGAGTATGGGAGTGGGTGCGGCGAGGGGCGTTCAAAAGACACTTATTTATATTTTTCTTGAATCATTCTAAAATCGCGGATTCTTGAGAAAATTTTCTCAGTATAAATTAAATTGCGATACACTTTCCACAACGAAAGGAAATATTTCTTTTTTTCTTCAGGATAAGAAGTTCTCGCGTTACGAGGGATGGAAACATCCCGGATTAGTAAAAATAGTGGTTTAGTCGTATAAAATTAATGCTTATTGGTTTGCTTTTTGAGAGGGTCCGCCTTGAGTAAAACACAATTTTTCCTTCTTTTCCCAGATATGTTTCGCTGAAATTTCAGCGTCGTCAGTGAGCTTCTTTTATTATCTTTAAGAAAAAAAAAAACAGGAAAAATTCTCTTTGCTGCTTGCCCTCTTCTACGTTTGAATTTTTAAGACAGTAGTAATATAGTTGAAAAAACTAAGTTTTATATATGTTTCTCGTTCCATGTGTGGTTTAACTGCAACCGTATAGAACATGATATAGAACAGTTCGAAATTTTGCGATTGGGGATGTGATGGTTATGCCTACCATTAACTAATTCTATGTGGAAGTTGATTAATGGTTATTATTAAATTAGCCAGAGTACCCGGCATCTCTCAGGAAGTAGAAATGAGATTGTGTTGTAGCTGTAATAAAAAGACGAACGTCAAGGTATAAAAGGTGAAAAATAACTTACATGAGGGCTATCCACAAAGTACATTACGTTTTGGAATTAAAAATAAATAAAGTATTGGAAATTGTTTTATTATATACAGATGAAAGCCACACCTAAATACTACTTTTCTACATAGTTGTCATTTAAATTAAGGCACTATCTTAGCGATGGACGAGCTTGGAAATTCCTTCGTCGTAAATTTCGGCCGCCTGCGCCTTCAACCACGAGGTTACCTCTTCTGGAAGCTGTACGTCGTCATCAAAACGCTGCATAGCCAACCACGTCTTCATTGCTGGGAATAAGTGGAAGTCGCTCGGTGCCAGGTCGGGACTGTACGGCGGATGAGGAAACAACTCCGACTTAAAAGATTCGAGAACTTCACGAGTGGCATTTGCCGTGTGGGCCCGGGCGTTGTCATGATTCAGCAAGATCTTTGAGCCCAACTCTCCCCTGCGCTTGTTTTGTATTGCTCTTCTGAGGTTGTGCAGAGTTTGGCAATACCTTTGAGAGTTTATTGTAGTGCCTCTTTCCAGGAAATCCACAAAAATCACACCTTTTCTGTCCCAAAAGACAGTCGCCATCACCTTTCTTGCCGACATGGTCTGCATGCATTTCTTGCGATTCTGGGGGGAATTTGTGTGCCCCCACTGCACTGACTGCAATTTTGTCTCGCAGTTCACATGCTTAACCCATGTTTCGTTACCAGTAACGATGCGATCGAGTAATGAGTCGCCATCTTTCTCGTAAGCGTCAAAAAACTTTAACACTGCAGCCATTCGCTAATTTTTCTGGATCTGTGCCAAGATTTTTGGTATCTATCTTGCAAAAAGCTTGTGGTAACCAAGCTTTTCGGTAATGATTTCGTGCAACAAACTTCGTGAAATTTGTGGAAAACTCATAGAGAGTTCCGTTATTGTGAAATTACGGTTTTCACGGACGGCGGCATCGACTTTATCGACAAGTTCGGCAGTCACTATGCTGGGTCTCCCACTTCGCTCTTCGTCATGAACGTTAGTTCAGCCATTTTTAAATTTTATGACCCATTGACGCACTCCACCTTCAGTGATTATGTTGTCCCCATACACTTCACAAAGCTGCCGATGGATTTCTATCGGTGTACAGCGTTTTGCAGTCAGAAACCTTGTTACAGCACGCACTTCACACTTGGCGGCATTTTCAATTAACGCTGACATTTCACACTGTCACAGTAACTCAACGGAGTACAGCACGAACCTCTCACTAGCACGGCAGGATGCCGACTGAGCGGCAGAATGCCATGACATCAAGACGGCCGCGCTAGCCCCGGCCCTACCGGACGCAAACGAAAACGTAATGTACTTTGTGGATAGCCCTCGTATATTCAAACTGTTTACAATACTTGTTTATCAAATACTTTTTTCACTTTGTTATCTGGAGTACATATGCACAAAGTTTTCGAATTTCGTACTGGAGAGTGAGCCACATATAGTCGACCGAGAGAGAAGCTGGAGTCTTTGAGGTTGATGGCGCAGTGTTTAGACGTTTATCCCTGAGCTTGGCTAATCATTAAACTGTACTCTATGTTATTGGAAATTGCAGTCTTTTAAACTGGAATGGCAGTTCATTAGAGATCATTAGTATTCAGGGAATAAATAAAGTGTGTCGTTTGTTATTTCCAGTCATAAGTTAGGTTTTCATAACGTTACTCGATAGCTGTTTGACGATCATCTTTGTTCTAGTGCATAGTTTTGATGCGTTTAAATTTCTGACTATTGTGGTCGGATTTTCAATTTTAAGTCGAAATCTGTGGAATATCATTCCTGGTACGTGCAAAGAGTTTAGAAAATATGCAGAGAAATGTAAACTTTCTTCAACGTTTACCGTCGTGTAGATTGATTTATATTCTCTCTCTAAACCGGAAATTTTGTTTTGAATTGTAAAGTAGATATCGTCGACAGTATTATTTCTTGTTGTCAAAATTACTTTTTCAACGAGCTAGTCGTAATTGGTATAGTTGTGAACAATGTTTGGATAAATTTGGTCGATCAGTTCGTAGTGGCTATGTTGCAGAAATCAGTGTTGATTTTAATGAGGCCGATCGTCTGATCTGTACGAGGTGTAGCTTCACCTATTTGTAAAAGTCGTTGAGCAAAATATGCTGTTGTATCGTGTTTCTATAGTTCAACTCTCATATTTTTTGTTAGTCGCAGTATTTGTATGCGTGGCCAGAGAAGTAATTTATTCCAAAGCCTACACTGATCTCGTCAGCTGGTGATGACTTGGGGATAACTGGAAGTGTTAATCTAAAATCTCCTGTAGAGCTCTTCCCATCGCGTCAGAGTTCCCTCGCAAGCCTTTTAATGATCTGTCCATGACTTCGAGTGATTTTAATGTTCGTATGTTAGTTGTTGTTTGATTTCTGGCCACGGCGAGCTGCATGTTAACGTTATGTAGAGGCCAGGTCATCCATATTTTCTTATGCAGGTCATACCACCTAGAATGTATTCGTGGATGTGTCTCAGACTTCCTATGTATGACGAGGGTAAGATTACCATTTTTCCAACGTCGTCAATGTTTCCGTCATTTACGGCTGCTTCTCGATCGTGGATGTATTCTTCCGGGCGTGCACGGTGGCCGCGTTGTTTAGGGCGCCATGTCACGGATTGCGCAGCCCCTCCCGCTGGAGGTTCGAGTCCTGTCTCGGACATAGGTGTGTGTGTTGTTCTAAGCATATGTTAGTTGAAGTAGTGTCTAAGTCTAGGGACCGATGACCTTAGTAGTTTGGTCGCTTAGGAATTCACACATATTTGAATATTTTTGTGTTCTTCCGTGAGTTGTTTCTTCTCATTCACTCCTATGTAAAGCATCCGTTCCGCTTCTATTTTTGCAAGTATATCTACCAGAAATTGTTGGAATAAGCGGGCAGTGCTGAGAATGTGATTGTATGTTTCATTTTCTTTGTTAAGTGGTAAGCATAGATATCCTGTTAAGTGACTTTCTTGTTTCTTTCTACGCCTGTTTCAGGTCTAATTTGTTTCACTTCGAGGTAATATCCGTCCTCTCCGTGCAGGAATATTAATGGATATTGGAGGGCGTCATGTGGACGGTGTGGTTTTGCAATGCATTGTGGTCCTTCTTTTCTTCATTCTATAATTACCCGAGAGATCACACATTTCAGCCAATCGCTTGCGTTAACCGCCCCAGAACAAGGAGGCCGGCCAGAGTGGCCGAGCGGTTCTGGGCGATTCAGTCTGGAACCGCGCGACCGCTAAGGTCGCAGGTTCGACTCCTGCCTCGGACATGGATATATGTGATACCCTTAGTTTAGTTAGATTTAAGTAGTTCTAAGTTCTAGGGGACTGATGACCTCAGATGTTTAGTCCCATAGTGCTCAGAGCCATTTGAACCATTTCGAAGAACAAGGAGTATAAAAACTGAAAGGTTAACCTCCAAGACTTTGCACGTCAACTATGCACTGTACCCGCGTTGCAGTATTTACATGTACGCAGTTGGCCAACTTCTAACAAGATGTACACTACTGCTTGATTATTTTGTCCACACTCTATATATTGCACTGGCTATTTAGAAAGGATGATTAGATATAAGAAAGATCCCGATACCTAATCACTCCAGGCTAAGCAAGTGCAAAAATACATAAAATCATCCCAGACAGAAATATTGAACGCTTGGTGTGCAGGTATATGCTTATGTGCGTAAAAGAATGGTATCAATGACTTGCTCAATACGTGCATTATACCTAATGTGCTGTGCTTGTAGAACGTTAAAACTGTCCGTCTCAGTAAATTATTTTCACTATTTCTCATCACCTCGAGTGATGTCCAAAGCGTCAACTGAGGCAGGAAAGAAGGCAAGTCAATGTGACCACAAATAAGAAACAAATTCTGCAGAAGCGAACTGTGTTTCAGATACCATGGAGTGAGTAGGCAAATGCAGGGATGGGCGCTATCAGGACAGAAATTTTCAAAACCTTCGTAGTGGTTTAAATCAGTTTTCTTTCAACTTACTCTAACCATACATTCCTTGTGGTGATTTCCCGCCTGTCAAAAAAATTTAAGTTAATCGTTCAGTTATCGCTGTGCAATTAAAAGAGGAGGAAATGAAGAAAGCAATACCTTATGCTTCCTCTACCCAAAAAGTTATTCAGAGGTCCCTTAAACCTTACTCGTGATGTCTGCTCGGTCTCGTGTCTCTTGTGCCTTCGTTGGTTAAAGAAGGGTGACGATCAAGAACTGCAGTCAGCGTATGCGCCGTGCATTAGATTTCCGATGTTAGCATTGACAGCGGTGATGGATGAATGCCGAGGCGGCCCATATGGCCGGGAACTGACTATCAGATCAGGCTCACCTGCGGTCGATTAGGTTTCACTGAGAGCAGCTCTGAAAACCTTTGCTCCGCCATGTTCTCAAACGGTATACTCTAGCTCGGAGCGCGCAGTCTGTTTCTAGCAAAATCCTAGAATATGTTCTTAGTTCAAATATTATGACTCACCTGAAGCTAAATAATTTTTTCCGTGGAAATCAGGAGGAGTCCTGGAAACATTTCTTATGTGAAACTGAACTCGCATTCGTAACAAATAATGTACTAGGTAGAGAGGTCTAGACTTTCGGAAATCGTTTGACGCTATACTACACTGGCACCTTCTGTTTATAAAATAAGTACCTGTGGGATACATGCGATTGAATCGAAAAATTCTTGGTGGGCAGGACGCAGCACATTGTCCTGGATTCATCTACGGACACTGAAGTAGTATTTTGTTTTAGTTGTGCCACAGGGTAGAGTAATCGTACTGCTGCTGTTAATGTTATATATTAAATACTTAAGGAATAGTATTACGTAACGGGCTATTTCCACTGTCCTTCACTGAGGGATGCTGCTTTTCTCGGTCAAGATTGCGAAACCCGCTTTCCTAACTGTGCAACGAAGGTTCGATCGGCGGGTGAGGAAGTAAGAAGTACTTGGAAGCATAGATTGAAGAAAAGTAGACACATTTCAATAAAATTCTTTCTTGCTACATTGATTTAGGCTAGATACAGGCGTCTACGGTGTACAGCGAGAATAGACAGTTCTCTGACGGCCGCTATATTTTTATCAGGATGAGCACGGAATGTACAATCAGTTATCGTAGCGTCGTAAAATTCAGTCACCTGTCAGCTGTAATAAGACATCAATCTGACAACTATGACTAGAACATCACCTGTAGCTGGTTGCTTGGTACGTGGCTAATGCGAGTACCGGTCCACTGTGTCTACAGATTAATTGAGCAATTTGGTATGTAGCAGTGTGAACGTCGGATGAACAACAAGAATATGAAATACTATCAATTTATTGTAATTTTCTAGACGCCCTGTAAATAATGTGTATCGACAAAATAAAGTTTCTTTTGTATCGTATTATCAAATGCGTTCTGAAACCATTTCTGTTTTCATTGCTGGGGTATTCTACATTGAAGTATGTAGCATATAAACTTTGAATATATTTTTTCGCCTCCGCATAGCATTTCTTCAATCTGTACCTAATAACTTCCACTCTGGGGAAAAACAGAAAGGCATTTTTGCACTGACATTTAGAAAATTTAAAACATAAAAAATTATAAAAACTATTTCACGGTAGAAGAGTTCCTAGAACGATACATTTACAAATTTTACACTGACTCAGAAGTAATAATGCGTGTTACTGATTATCCACTTTTTACATGCTAAACATTCCAATTTTCAGATTTATATTGCTTCGCCTTCGTTTTCCATAACTAGTCATTTGGCCTGTGAATGACTATAAATAGGCATTAAAAATCTATCCATAAATAAAAAATGTGCGGCCCGTAAACCGGACATTTTACTACAAACATACGTCACAAAGAAACAAACCACTTTTTTCACGTTATAAAATCATCAATACGATTACAGAAAGAGGTAATTGAAAAACAAAGTTGAATTGACCCAGATTTTAGCCCGAGGTCTGTACATTGCTAGGGCAGCACTGTACTACTTTTTGATCAAATATTTTACTGTACTAAATTACAAAGAATCACTACGTTGTATAAAGTTTGATGCAGAACTTAACCACTATCGACACATTTTCAGGTTAATAGAATAACGAAGGAATTAAAGAAAATATCAATCAGCATTCGTATCCTGAGCTTCAGTTGATTTTAACTTCTTGCATAACATTCCCACTATTCTATGTTTGTGTATTGCATGAGCTGCCTTTAGATGTTAATTAAAGGAGTTAAATGTAACTATAGCCAGTGAATAATTGTTACGGGTCAAATGGCTCTGAGCACCGTGGGACTTAACTGCTGTGGTCATCAGTCCCCTAGAATTTAGAACTCCTTAAACCTAACCAACCTAAGGACATCACACACATCCATGCCCGAGGCAGGATTCGAACCTGCGACCATAGCGGTCGCGCGGTTTCAGACTGTAGCGCCATGAACCGCTCGGCCGCTCCGGCTGGCAATAATTGTTTCAAAGAATTTTTTTTTTTACCTTGGACACCAAGAGCTATTCGCTAACGTAGCTTTAAATAGTTATGAGAGTCAGTGTGTTATGCACTAAATGAAAACATGGAGTGTTTATATAGCATTTACTGTAATTATGTGACAACTACTTTGTTAGTAACAAGACAGCTTTTTTCACTCGTTCTTGGGCTACCAAGATATAAATTGCACACTCCCACATCAAGGACCTAATAAGTCAAACGAGGCGACTTTGAGAAGGAGAGGCAGCAGAGGACATTTTAATTTCCACTGTCTATACTTTTACGAATAAGTTCATGAAAGTTTGTCAACATGACCAGGAAGGATTCAGGGTTCACTCTCATAGCACTGGAAGGTCAAAAAATAAATTTTTGTACATGTGAAGTTTCATCATTTTTTGGCTGCATTTGTTGCTCTAGGATTCTTCGATGAATTTTGCACAGCATACAAACCAAATTTACAAGTGGATGAACCTCTAGAATTTTCCAAGTCTATTGAAAACTGTAGTAAAATTAGGTAATTAACTACAAAGTTTTAGTTTTTTCTAATTATTATGTTTAAAATGTAACAGCTCATTCATTGTTTCATAAATGAAGCACTAGAGTTTCATACACCTGTCAGTATTGTTTGTATGCTATGCAAAATTCATCGAAGAATCTCTTTTACTTATGAAGAAAAGCGTACCTATAGCAACCAATGCAGCCAATAGTAAGTGATGAAATGATGTAATTTCACATGTAAAAAAAATTTTGTTAAATTTTTGAACTTCCACTGCTATGAGTGTGAATCCTGAATCCTTCCTGACCATGCTGACAAAGTTTTATGAATTTATTTGTTAAAGTACAGACAGCGGAAATTAAAATGTCTTGTGGTGCCTCTTCTGCTCCAAGTCGGCCCGTTTTTTGTCCTAATCCCCTTAAAGTGTTTGAAAGAATGGTATTTACAACGAAATTTTGTTAGTTAGACAGTACTCAACACAGCAGAAGAAGAATACTTTACACGGATACGAATAATCTGTCTGTCCACCCTTTACGAATTCCTTCATTTGTCGAAAATGCTGGAGAATGGAACCCACCTTCATTTTAGTTTTTGCAGTTGACAGTGAAACATTTTGGAACAGCTCTTTATTGTCTTTAAAATTCCTTAGTCCATACGATTTGTATTTATTATATCCCCACCAATGAAAATTTAGTCTACAAAAAGTGACGTGAAAATCAGATGCTAAGATCATTGCCACAGATTCGAAGTACACCACGATTCTTTTATCGTTGTTGAATTTCTTAATATGGACAGACAAGGTGATGCAGAAGTTCACATGTCGAAAAGAACGGATTCCACTTGTATATATAATTAAGGCGAGACGGCCAACTATCTCTTCATTGCGGATGCACACCATCCTCGAACTCTCACGGGAATCGGCGCAATGTCGCGATTAATGAGAATAATGGGTAAGGGGCATTACATCAGTAGTGTGTGGATAAGCTGAGAATTTGAATCCGACGGGCAGCGTGCTAGGGTAGTCCGTGCAGTTGCTACGACCTCTGTGTCCGGATGGCCCAGTCGGCTCTCAGCCGTGCTGGGGAGCGGACGTGTGTGGGCCTATGCGGCGCCCCGCGAGCGGACCGTTGTTTACCCTTGCGACTAGCGGTATAGTAGTGCCGACGGATCACCTCGAACGACGATGGCGCTTTGGTACGAAAAGCCTACGATAAAACTAACGGCGCATGCCAAGTACGCACGACCTAAGGCAGTCCAAGTGGCGCGTTTTCTGCATGAAGTAATGCACGTCGATCCAAGGGAACTTCTAGGAATACATCCCTCGATCGTCTCCGGCACGGTTTCCCTGAAATTGGTCGATGAAGCAGCATGCTAGCGGTTTGTTTGCGTTTCCACCGGTCGACATCGTTTCCATCACTCGGACGACAGTGTGGGCGTAGTGACTGTAAAGCATATACGACTCCGGGTCGGTACCATACGATTGTTCGAGCTGCGGCCTTAAAATCCAAAATGATTGAAATGGCTCTGAGCACTATGGGACTTTACATCTGAGGTCATCAGTCCCCTAGAACTTAGAACTACTTAAACCTAACTAACATAACGACATCACACACAGCCATGACCGAGGCAGGATTCGAACCTGCGACCGTAGCGGTCGCACGGTTCCAGACTGAAGCGCCTAGAACCGCTCGGCCACACTCGCCGGCTGCGGCCTTAAGGGGAGCTACTAAGTCATGTGGCAGAAAAGTGGCACACGCTCGAGATGTATCGAGATGAAGTGCGACGGGTGCGAATTGAACAGCGTAAACATATCTCATCGTACACGACCATTCGTGGCTGTCACGCGATCGTCATGTATGACGGTCAACCGGGGACTTGTTCGGGGTGCGGGCAGGGAGGGCATGTTCGCTCCGGATGCCTGCAGAGAAGCATCGTCCAGAAGGCTCTTGACGACACGACGCCCACATCGCAACTGACAACGCTGCCTATTACCTACGTCCAGGCAATGGAGAACATGACGAAAGCGGACGTTGTCCGTTACCGTTACTGAGCGCCGCGGCCTGATTTTCGCGCGCACGATGCCACGGCCTCCGCCGGAACTGTCGGCGTGCTCGACAGCAGTGACACTGCCTGCATTTTATCCGTGTAAAGAAGTGGAGCACCTGAAGGTCGATTCAAGCTGGGACACGAAGACGCGGGTGGTGCCTACTGTTCGGCGTGATCCACAGGACGCAGACATACGTTTCCGCAAGCGGACGTCGGCCAGACGCCGAAAGGATAGGAGCAGGAAGCCCTCCACAAGCAACTACTCGCAAGACGGTGACCAAGTGCAATAAGAGGAGGCTGATCCATCCATAGCGCGGGTTGTGGACCTCGCTCCAGTAATTCCTGGTTCACTGCTGGCAACGACCGATCAAGGACAGTTTGACTATAATCTACCCTCTGACGAGCTCCCTCACGATGTTGCGGCTAAGACACCAGGTTAAAGTGGTCAGTCACCTAACGTGCCGCAGCGTCAGTGTGGTGTTGGGGCGTCTGAGGTGGAGATGGAAAGACTGATGTCGGACTCGAGCGACCACCTAAAGCCCGCAGCCGGCATATCGGCAGACGGACATCTCGTCTCGGTAGGTCACCAATACTGTATGACGTGTCCGGTGACAAGTACGGACAGTTGAGCTACATGCCGCTTACTGGCTCAAACGACTGCAGAATACGTCGTCGTAGTATCCAGTGACCCAGGTGTATGCGATAGGTACAGCCAGTGTCAACGACATTCGTTACACGATCATAACCGAGCTACAAGGACGTGATTCGGGTGGCAGACATACAATGCTTCTTCCAGAGGTAAGGCCTGATCTGCACTTGGATATTTATGGATAAATTCTTACAGAAAACGGGCTACCGCCGGTGGTGGTGGCGTGGATACACTAATACGTGATGTAATGGAAGCAAATATACAATATTTGTCATCAGAAAAAGCCAATTTCCTCACCATCGGTGCAGTCCGCCTCGAGAACCTGTACACTCCATCTGGAATGACGAAGGGTCGAAAGCAAAGTCCATTAATCTACTGAGGTAGCTCCATTGTTCCATGCGTCACAAAGCACTTCGTTATGAGTGGGACCATTACCAGCGTCTTATGCCCAGAGTAACAAATCTCTCACCATGTCCCATTTCTGGCCTTTTACAGATGGTCAAGCAACTAGCTTTGCACGATTCATGGACAATCATCTGCGGTGAACGACGCTGATATACATAGTTCACTAGCCACTCGGCCAGCAGGTTGGACAGGATTTACTTTTCCCGAGGGCTTCAGGCAACGACTGTCGGTGCCGAGATGTAGCCCTCCGCATTCACCGACCACCAGGCCTTCATCTGCGTTTTATTCTCCCATGACAACAGACGAGCCGCAGTAGAGGACCATGGACTCTTAACATCAGCATTCTCCAGGAAGAGGCTTGCTGTCTGTCACTGATACCTGGCACAAAGTGAGCGACATAGTCATGATTCCGCGATAAAGTGTTGGACACACTGAGCCATATCAGCTATTCGACGCACGCTCGTGGCGTATGGGCGAGACAGAGCGCACTACACAGTCTAGAGAGAACTAGCAAACGGTCGTCTACCGGATACAGGCGCGGGACCTGCAGACCGCGGTAGCCAGATTGGAAGGTAAACAGTTTCAAGCGAGACCGAAAGATACGGTGCCGTATGAACGTGCTTCTCTCTATCACATCGTCAGAGAACGGACACATCGCAAGAGGCTACTGATCACGGCAGTTGTTGCGGCGGACTTGCAACGTGCACAGAAACACACCGCCATCTCCCGTGTCATCAGAGATTATTACTGCCCTCTTTACCTGGACGGTCAGCGGCCTGCCAGTGAAGTTGATGACGTCCTGCACGATCTGCCACCTTTGGTTAAGGCACGAGGAAGCGACAGATTCTTGGAGGCCGTGACACTGGGAGAATTGCACATCGTCCTGTGGATGGGAGCGAGAAAGATATCCATTCGACCTGATGGCCTTCCCATTGAATTTTATAGCACGCTACTCCAGCAATTTCTGTTTTGGTGCTGGCAACAAAGGACAAAGACAGTTTAACGATAGTCAAATCTCTGACGAGCTGCCTGGGGATGTAGTTGCTAAGACATCAAATGGACAAATGAACGTCATCGTCGTCTAAGTTACCGCAATCCCCACCGACGCCCACCGCTCCCCCCCCCCCCCCACCCCAACAAAAAGGCATTGTAATCTGTGTGCCAAAGCCGATCGGAGGGTGCAGACTGTAAGACGTCCAGGCGTTGACGTCAGTGAATTTGGGTTATAAGCTGTTAGCAAACATATTTCGTGCTTCCTTGTTACTGTCAAGGATGCCAGTCACTCCGACGGAACATGTCTGAGAGGTGGCAGTAATATATGCAGAACACGGCGTTAAGCGAGTGCTGAATCCTGCCTTGACGTTAAATATGTGGGCTCCAGTAACCCTGCCTTCTGGGATCGCTAGACAACATCCAGCCAAAGCACATTAATGAGTTTTATTACGAAATGGACAATGACAATACTTAACTTTGGCAGTTACATAGATGTGTAGCAATAAGAGGTCTTCACGCCGGGCAAATCATATTAATAAGTTTTATTAAGAAATGAACAGTGACAATACTTAATGTTGAAAATAACAAAGAAGTGTAGCAAGAAAAGGGCGACATGCAAATAAAAAATGTTCTTCAGTACATACAATTACTAAATCGCTGGTCTCGAAGTGCCTAATCTTAATGCTTCTGTGGAAATGGGCCGCGACCAGTTGGCGTGGCGTTTATGTTCTCTTCGCATAGAGGCCGCTGTCGTCGCATTGTCGTACTGGAGACGGATCGGCCAGCATGCAAATTAGCTGACGCCTTCTTCACCGATGTCTCTGCTCTCTCGTTTCCGACTGGCGTGCTGGCGCTTGACTTTACGCCGTAACACTGAGCATGATTTCTTGTAGGCTGCTGTAGAGACGATGGGTCTGTAACCACTATTGGCTAGTGTGCTTCTCCGTCTCATCTGTGGGGCCCCTGGCTTCCACTGGCCTGGTCAATGACTACCTCTCGCCACTATCGTCTATTGGGCGCTCGGAGCGACAAGGCTGGCCCCTATCAGCCTTCTCTTCGCTGTCGCCCTCGCCACTGCACCTCATTGTCTACGTCAACGACTGGATGGCGATCGCAGCCTCAGTGTGCATTTTACATGTTGCGCCTCCGCGGGCGATGTATTTTTCTTCGTGAGGTCTGTGATCGAGTGGCTTCAGCACCATGGCAAGGTGTCCAGCAGCCGTATCATGGACTATGGAAAAATCAGAAATGAAGAAGATAGTCAAAGCCTTTGAAATGTGGTGCTGTAGAAAGGGTGTTGAAAATTAGTTCGACTGATGAGATAAGAAATTAGTGAAACCTGACGTTGTGAGGAAGAAGACAGCGGTCTTAACATAATTTTTTAAATAAAAAAATTTATGTAAAAATCTTTTAGTGCCTGGACCGATGTTTTCGTTGTACAGTTACAGCATGATGACTAGTTTCGGATACTTTCAACAACGATCTTCAGATCTGTAAATAAGAAGAGGAAAGACGGCCTAAGAAATTTTTTTACAGTGAAGTAGAATACAGAAAAATGTATAACAGGTGAACCAAATATTTAAGGAGAGCCAATTTCAACATTAAATGTGAACATGTAACAAATCCATTTAACAATATTGTGCAAGTGAAATGTTACTGATTTTAAGATCATCTATGGTTAAAAGCGTAAAAAGGTGTTGAATATGCACTTAAAAACGTCAGCATTAGATACAGTCATGCAACTACATGCATTCGTATTATGGAAATTTACCGAGAGCGATCCAGGTTGTGAACCTGCCGAAAAAGTTCTAGACCAAAATTTTATCTTGTACCTAAATTCAAGTAATTTTGAAATTATATAAAGATCAGAGAAATGAAAAAAAAATTACAACACAGGGAAGCTGTATTATGTAGTTAACTGGTAACATATCGTACGTAAAAGACAAATCCAATGTAACTATCAATAACTCAAGACATACATCTTGAAAAGTTTGTACCAAAGTCCAAGTAATGTAAAAACTATGAAAAATAACAAGGAAATTTCTTCAGTCACCCACCATAAAAGCACCAACAATTCGCCAGCATTCGAATTCATTTAGCTACGACATAATGCACTCTCAGCCACACGGAACACTGTACTGATCACGTATGACACTTGTGACGTATTGGATCCTCAATATTTTGCACAGGTGTCGTTCGTGATAAAGCACAACAGCGCAACCCGCAGGGTTGTCCATTATTTCTTGCGGCGTTTCCGTATTTTCATAATATTCAAAATTCGTAATACAAATCATATATATATATGTTTTTCCGAACATGTCCGAAAGATCAGATACCATCTTTATATATTGTTCTGGTTCACCTACCATTTGACCAACTTCTTGTGTGCGGTTGTACAAACAGATACCATCTTCATATATATATATATATATATATAGTGTTAAGGCTCACCGGCCATTTGACCATCTGTGTGGATGCACAAACAGTGTCCGAACTCTTACGGGAATCGACATTAAAGCCGCGAGTAATGAGTGTAGTGGGCAGGGGCACTATGAATATAGTGCGGGACAATAAGTGTGGGTTTCACGGGAGGCGTGCCAGAGGTAAGTCCCTGTAGTCGCACTATCCTCTGTGGTTCAGATGGATAGAGCGCGTGCCATGTAAGTAAGAGATCCCAGGTTCGAGTCCTAGTCGGGGCACACAATTTCAACTGTCCCCGTTTTCTTAAGTCAACGCCTATGTTCAGCTAAGGGTATTCATTTCATGTCGAGTATGAGTATGAAACCAGGAAGTGAAAAATAAAGAACAAAAATTGGAAAATGATTTGTCTAGAACTTATACATAATATGGCAAAATATAACATAAAAACCTGAAATGTGTAATAAAAACGCAAATGTTACTAGGTGACGTCATTACTGGGCCTTCCTTTTTTTATCTTTCTTAGATATTCCGATTTCCTGTCATTTTTCGATTCCAGGAAGATAATGCAACATCGCATTGGTCGTTCGAAATTAAGCATGTCCTAAACAACATCTGCTCTAGAGCGCATTTACGAACACATCCATGATCTACGGGTATAATCAAGAATGTATTTGCATTTGTTGACGAATTCATGTTGCTGCAAGTGTGTTGTGGCACGACCATGCATTATACATGTTCCATATGTCGGAAATCTGGAGTCAAGAAAGGAAACTTTATTGATCTGGCGTGCCAGGAAAGTACAGCTTGTTACTGTTGCGCTGTCCTGTGCAGTTTTAAATCACGTTTCTGGACACTATTTAAATACCCCACAAACGAGACGCTCGACCACACGATTCTGAAAAGCAGCGGTAAAAACATATACAGTGGTGGTGATCAGTGTTTAACATCCCGTCGACAACGAGGTCATTAGAGACGGAGCGCAAGCTCGGGTTAGGGAAGGACTGGGAAGAAAATCGGCCGTGCCCTTTCAAAGGAAGCATCCCGGCATTTGCCTGAAACGATTTGGGGAAATCACGGAAAACCTAAATCAGGATGGCTGGAGACGGGATTGAACCGTCGTCCTCCCGAATGCCAGTCCAGTGTGCAAACCACTGCGCCACCTCGCTCGGTAAAACATATACAATTTGATAAACGTTCAGAACAGCAATACCTAGCAACCAACTCCGCAGATCTCGTAGGTGCGCTTTAACGTATATTATATTAATGATGTAAATGCAATGAAGAAACCTCGGTCACGCAGATCTGAGTCTAACATAAAAGTCTCCGCGTGAACAACCACCGTATCCTGTCGATCTTTGGCGTCGACATCGAGATCCACAAAATCCCTACGATCAGATCTCCCGCCTCCTTGGCTTGGCTCTCACGTGCCTGCGACGATGAGCGTGATGTGAATATATCGATGCGAGGGCGGCCGAAAGCTGTGAATAATAATGTAAGCGCCGCCTCACGAGGGACATTTTATATAAAATGTTTTCCCCGAACATCTATTCTTCGCTGCGCTTTTAGCGTTAACCGATTTACGTCTTTATCTTTGCCAAACTGAGATTTATTATTATCACCCCTATTCCCGCATTCTGCACATTAACGTCCTCCATATTCGCTTTCAGTTGATGCATTTGTTCCTGGCGTAGTGCACTGCGGATGCTAGGTGAATTGTTGGCGGCTCGGTGCTGAATGGCGACTTTTTGCTTCAAAACTGCACTTACGTTTCGAAATGCGATTATCGAAAGTCTACAAAGCACCTAACTACAGCGGGCGTAACGTTTCTAGTGCTATCAAGGCGTTTTTAGAAAAGAAAACTGAAGATCTGTAAGATCAATTTGGCTTTAGGAAAGGTAAAGGCAACAGAAAGGTAGTTCCGACATTGCGGCTGATAATGGAACCAAGACTGAAGAAATATCAAGACACGTTCATAGAATCTCTCGATCTGGAAAAAGCATTAGATAATGTAAAGGGGTGCAAGATGTTGAAAATTCTGAGAAAAATAGGAGTAAGTTACTGGGAAAGACGGGTAATACACCAAATGTCCAATAATTAAGAGTGAACAGAACGGAAGACCAAAGGTGTAACATAGATGCATTCTTTCACCGCAAGGCTTGAGTCTATCCATCGTAGAAGCCAACGACGGGATTACGAGAAAGTTTCAGGAGCCAGGCAAAAATTCAGGGTGGAAGGACATCATTGGTCAGCGATGATGACATTGTGAAGAAGAATTGCAGGATCTGGTGAATGGAATGAACAGTGTAATCAGTGCAGGAATGGACTGAGAGTAAACAGAAGAAAGACGCAGGTAGTGAGAAGCATTAGGAAAGAGAACTGCGAGAAACTTAACATCAGAACTAGTGATCACAAAGTAGATGTGAAGGAAGTCAGCTACCAAGACAACAAAATAATTAATGATGGACGAACAAGGAGGACATTAAAAGCAGACTAGCACTGGCAAAAAGGGCATTTCTCCCCAAGAGAAGTCTACTGGTATCAAACATAGATCTTCATTTGAGGAAGAAATTTCTGAGAATGTACGTCTGGAGCATAGCATTGTATGGTATTGAGACATGAACTGTGGGAAAAACGGAACAGAAAGGAATCGAATCGTTTGAGATGAGTTACTACAGAAGAATGTTGAAAACTAGGTGAATTGATAGGGTAAGGAATGAGGAGGTACTATGCAGAATCGGCGAGGAAACACTATGTGGAAAAGGCTGTCAAGAAGAAGGGACACGGTGACAGGACGTCTGTTAAGTCATCAAGAAAAAAAATCCATAGTACTAGAGAGATCGATAGAGGGTAAAAATTGTAAGGGAAGACAAATATTGGAAAACTGTTGTATGTCAATCCTTTTAGCAGGAGGTCTCTGGGACGACGGTCATTTACTATCGTGACAAATAAATAAAAACACCTACAGCCGTCATTACTTTATTTTAATTTGTCGCTACCAGTTTCAACGCTTCAGTGCGGCATCTTCAGACTGTTTTGGATGCTGTACAGGTTGACATGATCCCCATACATAATCATCAGCTGCCAACATTACTGGATACACAGTTTAAGTTGGCAGCTGATGGTTGGAGCGCTGACACATTATCTGCGTATCCGGTAATGCTGGCAACGGATGTGTTATGCATGGGGATCATATCAACCTATATCGCATCCAAAACAGCCTGCAGAAGACGCACTGCAGTGCTGAAACTGCTAGCGACAAAATAAAATAAAATCATAAGGACGGCTGTAGATGCTTTTATTTACGTGCCAAGATTGGTTCACAAATGGTTCAAACGGCTCTGAGCACTATGGGACTTAACTGCTGTGGTCATCAGTCCCATGTAACTTAGAGCTACTTAAACCTAACTAACCTAAGGACATCACACACATCCATGCCCGAGGCAGGATTCGAACCTGCGACCGTAGCGGTCGCGCGGTTCCAGACTGTAGCGCCTAGAACTGCTCGGCCACCCCGGCCGGCACTCACTGCAGTTTGACCTACGGGTACATCATACTCCGCAAGCCACCCGGCGCTATGTGGCGGAGTGTACTTGTCGTACCAGTAACTGATCCCCCCCCCCCCTTGCCTGTTCCACTTGAGAATGGTACGTGGGGAGACAGATTGCCGAAAAGCCTCTGTATTAGCTCTGACTTCTCGAATTTTCTTGTCGTAGTTATTTAGAGAAATGTATTTGGGAAAAAGTAGTATGTTGTCCGACACTTCCCGGAAAGCGGTCTCTCGAAATTTCAATAGTAAACGTGTCCGTGATGAACAAGGCGTCTCTTGTGACGCCCACTACTGGAGTTTGTTTGGCATCTCTGTGACGCTCTGGAGCCGACTGAACGATCCCACGTAGAAGCGCGCCGCTGTTTGTTCAACTCTTCTGCAACTCTTCTATCAGTCCTAGTGGTAGGGATCCCAGATCAGTTAACAATACTCAAGTATCAGTCGCCTTGTAGACCACTTCCATCGTGTATCTCCATTCCTTATGATTCTTCCTATGAATCCCAGTCTGGCATCTATTTTTTCTGCTGTTTGTTTTATGTGGTCATTTCGCTTAAAGTCGCTTTGTATAGTTAGTCATTGGTATTTCACAGTAGATATTGTTTCCTGCAGTTGATCATCTATAGTGTAGTTTTCTAGTAGTGGATTTCTTTTCTTATATGTCCGCGATGCGTTTCATCTATCCACGTTCAGGGCAACTGCCAGTGCGTGCACAACTCATCAACCCTCTGCAGGGCATTCTGCAAATCGATAATGACATCGCTTCGTTCCTACAGCAACAGCATTATCCTCGAAAAGACTTACAGACTTTCTGAAGCTTTCTACTAAATCACTCATACACATTGTAAACATTAATGGTCTTATCCTACTTCCCTACGATACTCCAGAAATTGCGTTTTCGTCTGTCTATTTTGTTCCGTTAAGAGCGACGTTTTGAGTTTTCAATAAAAATTTTCTGGGTTTGTGTCTGCGTTGACAATCCAAATAAAACTACCGAAGTTTCGGTCATTGTTGCAAGCGACCTTCATCAGGGTGTTTTCGTTTACTGCTGCGTGAGAAAAACTTTGTTTCATATGTACCTGCAGTCAAGGCTGTTGTCTAACTCTGATAGGTTCAAGAAGAAGATAGATGGTTGTGAGAAGTCTTACTTTGTGTTTTTATTATTTATTTTCATTGGTGGAAACAGGACGTTTTGATTAGTGTTTGCATTACTGCTTGTTCATGGTGGAAATCGGCGACTGGAAAACCAGGCAGCATCTGTAACGTCGCGTTATTTCCCTGATTCCTAGCGCGGGCCAAGGCGCGCCGCTACTCTATGTACCATTGGCCGCTGCCTTCTCCCGCGTACCTTTATGTGTTGCTTCCCGAGAGCTATCGTCTCGTAGCCTTACAACTAACTTATGCTAAGAACAACACACACCCATGCCCGAGGGAAGATTCGAATCTCCGGGGAGGGACGGGGGGGGGGGGGGGGGTTTACGGGCCACGCAATCCGTCCCATAGCGCCTCAAACCGCGCAGCCTGTACACGTGCTTCGCCACAATCTGTTTGCAGCATTCATCCTGGTATTCTGCCACTGCTGACTTAGTGTGCTGTCTTAGTATGATATACCTTCCGTGTTCAGATATCGGAGTGCTGACGGGTCGCCCCGTCTCGCCTACATACATTAATCCACGTTCGCACCTAATTTCGTGAACTGCAACAGCATGTAGTTTGTTAACTGTACCTTTCGGTGTGCAAACATCATCTTTTAATCTGTTGCTGCTTCGGAAAATCGGCTTGATGCCTGCTCGCCTTAGAATTTTGCCCACCCGTTCAGTGACACCTTGAACATACGGTAAGAGAGCGATGTTTTGTCCTTCCTTTCGCTATCCTTTATTGCCTTCATCCTTTGTCGCCATAGTTTTATCTATTACTTTCACTGCATAATCACTGGCCCAAAAAATGGACTTGAGGTTTTGTAGTTCACCCCTTAGATATTCCTTATCACTGATTGTGTGAGTCCTCTTAGTTAAAGTGTGCAGGGCGGATTTCTTCTGCGTAAGGTGATGATGAGACATGCAGGTGCCTGTCAGTGCTGGTTGGCTTCCTATATACTCTATGACCCTGTTTAGCATCAGGCTTTCTGTAAACTTCCATGTCGAGGAAAGGCACCACGCCATTCTTTCCTATCTCCATAGTGAAATGTATTCAGCTGTGCTACTGGTTGAGGCGTTGGTGGAAATTTTGTAGCTCTTCCTCTTCAGGTGGCCAGGTAACTAAAGTATCATCAACATTTCGGAGCCAGCATTCTGGGCGTAATGGTGCGGACTGGAGCCCTGTTTCCTCAAATACTTCCATAAAGATGTCTGCGCCGCGCGGGATTAGCCGAGCGGTCTTAGGCGCTGCAGTCATGGACTGTGCGGCTGGTCCCGGCGGAGGTTCGAGTCCTCCCTCGGGCATGGGTGTGTGTGTTTGTCCTCAGGATACTTTAGGTTAAGTAGTGTGTAAGCTTAGAGGCTAATGACCTCACCAGTAAAATCCCATAAGTAGATTTCACACACATTTGAACAAAGATGTCGTCTGCAATAGGCGAGAAAGCAAGAAAACAATGCCACGTCACAGATGCCGTGTGGGTTTCCATTAGCTGATTTCCACCAATCACGAGCAGTAATGAAAACACCAGTCAAAACGCCGGGTTTCCGCCAGTGAAAAGAAATAATAGAAACGCCAATAAAGACTTCTAATATCCCTCCCGTTCATCCTGAACAGCCTGTCTGAATTAGATAACAGCCATGTCTGCATGTATATAAGAAAGAAAGTTTTTCTCATTCAGCAGTAAACGAAAACACCCTGAAGAAGGTCGCTTGCAACAGGGACCGAAATGCGGTCACTATTCTAGAAAAATTATACTGATTGTGACAATGGCCGCGTAAGCCTATGTTTATATATGTTGGCCCGCCAGGGTGGCTCAACGGTTCTAGGCTCCACAGTCTGGAACCGCGCGAACGCTACGGTCGCAGGTTCGAATCCTGCCTCGGGCATGAATGTGTGTGATGTCCTAAGGTTAGTTAGGTTTGGGTAGTTCTAAGTCCCATAGTGCTCAGAGCCATTTGAACCGTATATGTTGAGTTTTGTCTGCAATAAAGTCTTGAACCCAGTTCCGATATTCGGTAAACTCGTATTTTTCTGACTAACCGTCAGTGCCGGATAGTGTTAAATGCTTTGCTGAAATCAAGGAACATGGTATCGACCTGAGCGCTTTTGTCTACAGCTCTGTGGGTCTATCGGAGGAACAGAGCGAGCTAAGTTTCACAAGATCTCTGTGTGCGTTATCCGTGTTGATTATTATAGAGGAGATTTTCGTTATTCAAAAACGTTTAAATTCTTGAGCTCTTCATTCTACAACAAAGTGACATCAAAAATTTATGCCTGTGCATCTGTCTTGCTGCTCTTCTTGAAAACGGGAATGATCTGCGCTTTTTGTCAGTCCCTTCGTACCCTTCGTTGCTCCAGTGGTGTACGATAAAATGCTGCTAGAAGGGGAGCAAGTTTATTCAGCCAAATTTGTAGAATCTTATAGGTATCTCATCGGTACAAATGCCTTACCAGTAACTAGCGATTGTAGTTGGTTTTCTGTTCCGCGGCCGGTTATCTCAGTATCCGCTGTTTCGACATTTGGACGATGATGGAAGAAGAGTATATGCTACGATCTTCTGTGGTGGAACAGCTTCTGAAAGACCGATTTCGATAAATCGTCATTCCGCCGTTATTTTCCTTTTCGAAGCGTGTATCGTCACAGCGAACGAATAGAAGATTTCGAACAGCTTACTGAGGTTTCAGAAGACCAGAAATCGTGAAGGAATCATCTTAGATCTAAACTTATCTAATCAGTTAACGTAGATCAAAGTATCAGTGATCATAAGGCTGTGATAGCAACTATGACTAAGTGCCTTACAAAGAATGTTGAGAAAGGTGGGTAAATATTTTTGCTTAGCGGGAATGACACGATACAAATTGCAATGCTATCTGAGTAATCAGCAACAAATATTCAGTGCCAAGGGCAAAGATATGGAGCACAAACGAAAAAAGAGTCTGAAGCATCCTACAATATGCGTTAGACCAGTACGTCCCAAGCAAAGGTCTCAAGGGATGGGAAAGACCTACCGTGGTTTAATAGCTGTGTTAGAAAAGGTGCTACGTGAACAAAGAGAGCTCCAACATAGATTCAAGAGAAGACAAAACCTAGTGACAAACAAAACCTGGACGAAGAGAAGATGTTCATAAGGAGAGTAATGAGAGAAGCGTTTAATGACTTCGAAAGTAAAATTTTGCCAACGAATCTGGGTTAAGACCTTAGGAGATTTAGCGAGTCACTGGCCAGTGGGTGCACTGGTACCTCGTCTTATTTAAAAAGTGGCAAAATTGCAATTAGTCGGACCGCATTACGCGCACCCAGTCAGCTACTGTGTATTTTCTGTGATGTTCTTGGTCCATTGAAGCGGGCAGTTTCTGATGTCTCTGTGAGCAATGGCCCTTTGCAACGTTCCAGATTCCAGTTGCCTATTGGATGCTGTTCCCTTCGCAATTTTCCCTCAGAAACTGGCGGAGTAGGACCTTCATCCACTGACAGTAGCAATTACTGTCGCGTTTGAAATCGATTGTCATTGACTAGGTATAGCAGTCGTCTCAGATGCTTGCCGGTTAGGAACTTCTGTTGTTCTTACTGGGCGATCAAAAGGTTCCGTTCGAATGCCGTGCAGTCCAGAATCGGTAGGCCAATCTGGCTAAATCGCCGTGAGCTCTGACGCAGTCATCGCACCGATGCACAGAGTTGAAGATACCCGTTAATTAAAACAGCGTGTCTTGCTGCGGGAATAAATCCGTTACTACCTGCTACAAATCCTCGACCCACAGGAACCTTTTAAGGGCCAAGGCCGTGTTAATCGGATGTGGAGAGATCAGGATTATAGGGCGGGTACTTGACTGTCTGCCACTTGAATAGGCGTAACTTCAGCGTTATGACACTTGAGATATGGGGACCTGCGTTACCGTGAAACACAACGACCACCAGTTTGAGTACCGTTTCACAACGGTGATTGCGACAGACGTGCCACCCCACACACATTCTTCGTTTTCCGACGAATGTCTACCGGTCTACCTTTGATAAAACTTGGCCATAGTTCACGTTTCGACATTTACCGCACGCACGTCGGCAAGACACGAATGCCACACTAATCCATTACTTATAAGACGGTGCATACGTACTGTGAGGTGACAGGCTTGTGGGGGCGGATGTGAAGACCGCGGTTCTGTAGTGAAAATCGCGGCAAAGTGGCAGTCGAGAATCTGGCGTGTTTACATCTAAGATGGGTGTGTGTCAGCCGTCTTGATATATCGGTTTAAGTAGTTCTAAGTTCTAGGGGACTGATGACCACAGCTGTTAAGTCCCATAGTGCTCAGAGCCATTTCAACCATTTTATATATATATATATATATATATATATATATATATATATATATATATATATAGTGTGTAGTGTGGGCTGAAGAGATCATCCTTGATGACTTATTCTTTTAGGATGGGATGTAAGGATAAAAGGAAAACACTTTATTTATTACACATTCAGTTATTCTTGGGCACGCAATTAGTCCTTTAGCCTGCTGTCTTTGGTGATGTCTATCTCCTGTGGAGGATGAAATGTGTCAAGGCTGTTATGTGTGACTGCTTCCTCGTGTTATGACAGATTGCCTATGGGGGGTGAAACGTATTGACTTCGGTACTCTATAGTTATGCCATCTTGCATGCTTTACCGTTCCTACCGATTCTAACTGTCGAACTTCGTCCCTAAGGGCATCGATCTTGTCAAAAACTCGTAGAGCCTTGTCATGGACCTTCTCTTGTATAGCGGTCTCGTGCAGTGCGCTGCGGATGTCGACGTTTCTTGTCCACCATGGAGCTCCTGTGATCCATCAATAGCAAATGTTTTGCAGCGCTTGGAGTTTGTTGTAGTTGGAGAAGCACGTAGTTCCCCACGAGGTGGAGCCATACAACATTGTGGGTTCCACCGTTGCATTATACAGTTGGAGTTTAGTCTTAGGGTTGAGATCCTTACTCTTCAGGAACGGAACCAATGACCTGGCCATCTTCTGGGCTGCGTAAGGAGTAATTTTTTGTCAAGATAGACACCGAGATACTTCACTCGCGGCGACCATGGGATAAACTGGTCAGCTGCTTGGAGTCTGTCGTTGAGAACTGGTTTCCTCCGTGTGAATAGAACGGCTGCCGTCTTCGTCGGTTTGATGGTTATCTTATTTTGCAGCGCCCAGCGTTCCATTACAGCAAGTTGCCATTGCATCCTAGCGATTAGCTGGTCCAAGTGTCGTCCAGTTATCAGAAAGGCCGTATCGTCCGCATAAGAACTCGCCGTAACAAGGGGGACTGTTGGGATGTCATTTATACATAAGTTGAAAAGCAGAGGCGAAATGACAGAGCCCTGCGGAATTCCTGCGGAGATCAGTTTCATTTCGGAGTTTTTGTCGTCGACTCGGACATATAGTTTCCTGTCCTGCAGAAAGCTGTCTATGAGTCTAATGTAACAATCCGCAATAGGGGTAGTGCGATGCATTTTGGCGATAAGGTTGGCAGCCGTCTTGAGAGCAGCAGAATCGTCCTAGCTTCGGCACTGACCGACAGATGGCGGTGTTTGAAATGAGTTCGGTCAGTTTGGCGTCCAGCCACGTGACGGGGAAACTCAATGGCCGCCTCGCTGGCTCCTGGCAGGCTTTTAGCATAGAGCTAAAGTGAGTGATGGTGTATAAATAAATAAAAACTGATCCCAATGTGGCACAAAGGAGCTTGTAGGCTCATTTTAAAGCAGAAAATTAGCCGGTTGTGCTCTTATAAACGCGCCTCCAGTCGCCCTGGTAGAAATTAAATATTATAATATCTTAGTAAGATTGTAAACTGGACATCTTGGAGACACTTTGACAAAATTTTACGATCGAGGTGTCAAATGAAAGGCCTGAATGAGTAGTACTAAGGTATCTACGTAACTTTTTTCATGTTTTAAAAATTCAAATAAATAGCCGGAATGCTGTTTTCGTGATTGAAAATACAGAATTTTGGCAAATAAAAAAATAGGAACTATAAAGATAGCGGCAGTGCGGAAAAGTATACATAAGGAAGTAGGTAAAACAATAATAATATCAGTTATTTATGCATTGAAAGTATTTTACATAATGAAAAGTTCTATATGAAGAACACATAAATTTTAAAAATAGGAAAATAAGATCCTGTACAGAAATTCTGATGATGAATCTGAATTCAATGGAAAATTTACGTCTGAGCAGAAGTGTTAAATGCATTTTATTGTATCTATGTAAAGTGTAATTTTATGTGCAAACCACTTTGATTTGAGAGTGTTCAAACCGAGGGCTTTTAAGGGCGGCCATTTTCTGTGGTAGGGGGCAGTCATTCAGTTGAGTTGGAAGGGGTGTCACCTGTGACTGGCAAAAGTCCGTTCACTAATTGGACGTAGAATATTTTGTGACCGCGAAGTCACATGGAACTTGTGATTTTCAGCAGTTGGTAGCTGCTGGACTTAGAAGAATACTCGGTGGTGCATTTGTGAACTTGTAGAAAATTTCGCGCATAATTTGAACTTAGAATATTTTCGTACCGCGAAGTAGTGTCGAACTTTAACTCTGAACAACCGCTGTGGGACATAGTGATTTCAGCTTGCGGTTGGACTTCGGATTGTGTCCGGTTTCTTATTATTTGTCAAGAAGTATTCTCCGCTCGGAACTTTGTTCAGCTATTTAAAAAGAAACATTAAGTGAATAATTGCTGAATGATTGTGATTAATATTTGAGTGGCGCTGTTGAACTAACTCAGTAAATATGTGAGGTCAAATCTGTCTTGAACAAGTTAAAATAAACTCCACTGTTGTGTTCACTAAAAATTATTCCTACCTGCTAACATTTGTTTTTATAAACTTGACATTAATTTA
This sequence comes from Schistocerca gregaria, assembly GCF_023897955.1. Lineage (NCBI taxonomy): Eukaryota > Metazoa > Arthropoda > Insecta > Orthoptera > Acrididae > Schistocerca > Schistocerca gregaria. The sequence continues at coordinate 252,881,300 of NC_064927.1, forward strand.
AAATTGCTGAGGATAGTGCAGCGGATGTGGTTGGCACACCTCAGACCTAACGTAGTCAATTTAGTTAATAAGTCCAACTACATTTTACGGAACCCCAATGGGATGCATGCTACGTAGGTGAATGGTTTCTTTCTTTTTGTTTTTTTCGTACAGAAGCAGTTGGGGGCTCGAGTCATCTAGTTTTGCTAGATAGCTGACTTTGAACTAAAATTATTGTGATCACCGAGTGCAACCAGTGTTTTTCTCCCGATCTCGCGCGTAGCGACAAACCATAGCACGTCGCAAATGGTTTTTTCGAACCAGCGAAGCTCGTAAATGGGAATTTATCGTCTGTAGTAGCTCGCAGTACCAGTGTCGGAGTCACATTAATTTGCTTATTCGCTGCAGCATCCCCCTTTGAATCTTGTTAATAGCCCCTTGCACGCGGCTGCGAGTGGCACATCATTCTTTGTAGACACGCTGGACTATCCGCTTTTGTATACCAGTAAATTGTCCATATTCTTTCACAACGTAGCCATAGATGTGCCCAACACGGTAGCTCATTTCGAACCATCTTACTGCGATGATTCCGCACAGCCGACGTACGCACCGCATCACTGCGTTTACGTGGAGGCTGACATCACTGCGGTTACGTGGAGGCTCACATCACCGCCCGGTACCAGTTCTACACTACCTACAGCATTCCAGAGTTACCAGTGTGCTCTTTTAGGGGAATGTCAAAGGTTTGGTCCCATGAGCCTATGAATGACAACTCCAGGTACACCACTGGTGATAACTTTCGTTGAAGCTGCCGTGCTATTCACAGTGGTTCCTTGCGTTTATAATGGAACGAGGAGGCCGGACAATTGTGCCGTCCTTGGCACACCGTCACTATAATCTTGATTCACGGCTGTCACGTCAAGTATGCAGAAGGACCGATGTTGAAATTCAGCTCTTTCAACGTATTGTTGAAAAGACGGCATTTTCCGCTTACGGCTGTCAAGGTTTTGTTATCGTATTGTAATTATGCTGTTACGCCTTCATCAAGCTTATATAGGGGTTAACTAATATGAGGGAAACCTCTGGGTAATTGTTATGACCAGATGAAACTACATTTGACATCCCATAAATGTGGGTTCTTTGGTAGCTCTGGCAGGTGCCTCATGGGACTACAACATGTGAAATATTAGTTCACATTATTACATGAATGATAACTTGATACAGCCCTTTGCCACAGGAATGCTGGATAACTCACAACTATTGACTACTAAAGCATCACCTGACCCACTAATTAATTCCTTTCTTGAATTACTATGTTCGACCTTAAGAAAAGTACTTTTACATCTAAGAGTTGAATAACTCTTTAATGATAGTCGGTTATGTTGACTGCTTGAGCTGACGTCACAAACCGCACGGGGTAGCCCCGTTGTCTAGGGGGTCTTTTCACTGTCCGTGCGGCTCCCTCCGTCGGAGGTTCGAGTCCTCCCTCGGGCATGGGTGTCTGTGTCGTCCTTAGTGTAAGTTAGTTTAAGTCAGGTTAAGTAGTGTGCAAGCGTAGGGACCGATGACCTTAGCAATTTGGTCCCATTAGACCTTACCACAAATATCCAAACTGACGTCACAAACTGGGCAGAGCCATCCCCATCCTCGGCCCTATATTGACCTCCATGTGAGGGAGTTGCTGCACTGTGAGAGAGGGCATGTAATCTTCAGCCTCTCTCCTTCGTCGCTGTGAATAGCAGCCAGACATGGCTAATATGCGTGGTATGGATGTGCGTTGCTGTGTCGTGGTATCACGATCTTTGGACGTACCACAGAAATGGATAGAGGACTTAAGAAAAACAATACACTTCATATACGCATATGGTCAACATTTTTTTTTCTTAGTAACACACACTTTTTTGTTCGTACATGTTTCTTTCATCTTGTTTTTTTATTTTCTCATTTCCGTCCTGCATCTACAGACATCATTTTAGTATTCATAACACAATCAACAGTAGAAGCTTACTCTACATTTCTTATTAGACTAGCGTGTAGTGTGTGCTGAACAACGACCCTACGCTACCCACTCCCCTCCCCCAACCCCCTCCCCCTCAGGAATCGAAGCAGCTATTTTCGAGAGGGGACATCCAATAAGCGTCCGTTAGACGTCTCAGCTGGAGAGCGACATGTTTTGTTCGAATGTTATGTACGGTGCATTTCCGGCTAAAATGTGTTCTAATCAGCAAATGGCCGACTTGCACCTGATTTATGGACTTTGCAGATTGCAGTGCTTCAGAAGCCATACATTTGTATGTTGAAAGATTTCCTAATAGACGTTTACTGAGTAATAAAACCTTTCAAAGAGTACATGAACGTCTTGTGAGGACAGGCTCTTTGGAGAAGAGGTAATTTCGTCGTGGAAGTCCAAATAGTGTTGAACACCTGATCGGGTACTTCATCGTATTGAAGACAATAATGGCCGCAGTACTAGAAAAATAGCAGTATCTGTGAGTTTTGTGACTGTGTGGATAGTATTACAAGAGCAACTCCTTTATTCATACCATCTTCAGAGAGTGCAATGTCTTACTGAAGAGATTTGCTGTCCAGCAAAGCTTTTCGTATTTCGTTACTGGGGATGTGTGCTCGGCACCAGCCCTTATGTCTGCCTTATTATTCACTGATGAAGCAAAGCTTACCAGGAATGGAGTACAGAATTTTCACAATACTCATTTTTGTTGGATGAGAATCCTTTGTTTGCCTAGGATACAAGACATAAACAACAGTTCAGCATTAATGCATGGGTTGGTATAGCCGGAGACAGATTAATTGGGCATCCCATTTTACATGGAACAATGACTGGCACATCATACCGTAAATTTTTAATGGAACACTAAAAAGATTACTGGAAGATTTTCAACTACACTTGACGCCAAAACAACAGTTTTTTATTAAAAAATCTTTATTTCCAATAAAAGAATGTTAATTATACATCTAGCCCACTGCCTTATGTGATTAGTGGGCCAAGTTAGTTATACAAAGATAATTAGCAGCTAATTCTAAGTCCTATGTAGTAACTAGTTAGTACGTAAGCAATTAGGAGTAAGCAATGGGCAACGTTAATGTTACTCTACTACAATCATGTAATCTTAAGACTAGTTACTAAATCCTACAGCGTTACAGTTGTGTCAGCTGAATTAGTATAAACCTACTATAGAGCCTTGCTCATGGAGCTAACCCCAATGAGCTTGCCCCTGACACTGGGCAGGCCAGGTTGGTAATCGCTGCAGGTTTCTAATAATAATGTCTAAAAACTAAGTCCTACAACTAACATATCCTAAGGTGAAGTCCGGTGCGATTTCTAGTTCAGTTAGGCTGCACCCCACTCCCCCAAAATCCTGTGGCGCAGCGGATTCAGACTGAGGAAGTCGGCCTTTCCGCGGGTATCGAACTCTATCTGTGTCATGGTTTGTCTCTTACTTGTGCTAGTATAGTTCTTTCAAGTAGTCCTTTAAGACTTTCTGAGATACCGCGTTAGCCAGTTTATTGATGGTATGGAAAGTGTCGCGATGTCTGATTAGTCTATATGTGTCGTTGTGTGGTAGTTGGTCCCGCAGTACTGAGGCCACATCATTGAAAAGGGGGCACTCGTAGACTACATGGTCAGGAGTACCCTCCGGAACACCACAGTCACACGCAGGTGTCGCCTTTTTACCAAATCGACATAGGTATGTCGAGTACGGTCCATGTCCAGTGAGGAAGTGGATAAGTCCCCGGGATGGATCGAAATGTGACATTCCCATCCTTTCCCTGACATCTGGTAGGAGCTCAAAGGTTCGACGCCCTGTTTCTTCGTTTTCCCACGAATGTTGCCATAGCAGCTCCCCTTTTTGCCTAATCTCTACTTTATTTTCGGTCCTGCTGCCCAGAATTTCCTCTGTTTTTTCCAAATTCCCCTTCTTAGCCCAGTACCAAGCGGCCTGCTCCCGAATTTTGATATCCAAGGGGCAAAGCCCCATTATAACTAACAGGGCTCCTCCCGGTGTAGTCCTGTATGCCCCCACTGATCTCAAAATCATGTTTCTCTGCACTCTCCTCACTGTCATGGCGGGCACCACCCTCGTGAGCCTGTGTGCCCACACTCCGGAGCCGTAACCCACTATAGATGTGAGTATACTGTTGTGATAGAGTTTGATGAAATGTGGTGGAAGATGAAACCGCTTGTGCCCAATGGAGATGAGGTTGTTGAGTACTTGTAAGGCTCTTTGAGTTACGGTTTCGATGTGTCTACCGAAAGTCCACCTTTCATCAATGATGATACCAAGGTAGCGAGTCTCACGTCGCCGGAGAACTGGTGATCCATCTATCCTAACAGTTGGGTTACGAGCTAATTGTCCCTTTAGAAGAAGGTATGTAGACTTAGCCGGTGAAATTTTCATTTTCGTCTTACGGCACCACAGTTGTAGTGTATTTATTGTTCTATTAATCTTAGGCTCTATGTCTTCTCGGCTACGGCCGCCGACCAGTAGGAGGAGGTCATCTGCGTAGGCTATCACCTCCAGCACTTCATCACTTTGCTGTAATGTGTCTAGTAAGGGTTCCATGTGGATGTCCCAGAACAGCGGACCCAGTACGGAACCCTGGGGACATCCCTTAGTGATAGTTTTCCTTACTCTTGTGCTAGTAGATGATAGCCAGACCTCCCGATCTTCACAATAGCTCCTCAGACACCCATATAGCGGCCCTGGACACTCCTTCTCCGGTAAGCAGGAGAAGAGCGAAGGCCACCACAGGTTGTCGAAGGCGCCACCTATGTCCACCATGATGCCAACAACGTACTTGTACGGGGTAGAGCCGCAGACCTCGGCCGCCAGGGCGATTGCATCAGATGCCGATCGTCCAGGCCTGAAGCCAAACTGCCTGTTGCTCATTCCGCACAGCACTCGGTGTGCAGCCAGACTGTCAGCCAGAAGTCTCTCCAGAATCTTCCCAAGCAGATCAAGCAGGCAGATAGGTCTGTAAGATTTAGTTTCTGCTGGGTCTTTGTCAGCTCCTTTCTTTATAATTACCACATTTGCCCTCTTCCATATTCGGGGGCATTCGTTATACAAATGAGTTAGAGGGGCGACTATCTGGGGGGCCAGGAATTGCACCACGTCCGCCACAATGCCTTCTGGCCCAGGAGCTTTTCCTCTCTTCAGGGAGTTTATATGGGCAGCTACCTCTTCTTCAGAGAATGGGTAGACTGCCGTATCATTTTCATATGCATTGTTGTTGTTCTCCAGCAGCTGCCGTTGTTCGTCTGTCTCATCCGCAGTATCATCAGGCAGCAGGGAGTGGAGAAGGACCTCAGCAGTTTCCTGCCAAGACCCCGTCATCCCGTCCCCATGCCTGACGGTTGAGAGCTCCATCGGAGAACGGATTTTTTCCCGGACAAGCCTGTAGGGAACTCCCCATGAGTCTAGTGCTAATTGGTTCAGAATAAAGTGTTCCCAACTCTTTGTTCTAACTTCCCGTAGCTGTTTTTGGAAGTTATCTTTGGCTTCCCGGTAAAGCTGCAGCCATCTTTGTCTTTCTGGCCAGATGACACTGCGCTGGTAGTGCCTCCTGAACCTTCTGACCGACCGGCCCATTTCCTCTAGTTCAGCAGACCATGGTGACGGAGAGGCCGCCGTGGCCCTCCTCCTAGTAGGTACGGCTGCTTTGACCGCTCGAGTTATTACTGTTCCTCGGCTCTGTTGTTAACGTCAAGGTCTCTGTGTTCGTCACCTTCTAATAATGGAGGAATGTCGCACTCCCTAGCAAGTCTCCCCCAGTCGGCTCTTTTGTAATTATATTCTACTTCCCACCCTATGGCCCAGCGGCTCTCGCCGTCTCCTATGCTGAAAGTAATGAGATTATGATCACTTGTAGTGGCATTCTCCACTACTTTCCATTGCTGGATTAGGTGTACTGCATTTGGCGTAGCCAGGGTCACATCGATGTTTGTGCCTTGGCCACCTCCCGCCGCATAGGTCGGAGGGTTGCCTGGCTTGTTAGCCACCACAAGCTGCAAGGCCATGATGGCCTCTTCTGCCTTCTCTCCATTGAGATCCCTGGTGCCGCTGTACCATAGGGAGGATTTGGCATTCATATCGGCAGTCGCAAATGCTTTCCGCCCCCGCAACGCCGTGATAGCTGTGGTGAGGTGTGCCAGGTGTCTTTCAATGTCATCACCATATTGGAAGTACATGTTGGTCACAATAATAGCTCCTGATGGAGACTGCAGCTCCACGATGTTGCAGTGGCTGGTTGTAAACTGCGTTAGGACTGTAGCCCTTATAAGTTTGTTTGTAATAATTATTGCCGCTCTTGGGTCTTCTCCTCTGCAGACTACTTGCCAGGTCGCAGCTGTGAAAGCTATCTTCCCATTTAGGGAGTACGGCTCTTGCAGACAGACCACATCCAGGCTTCTCTCCTCCACTTCCTTTCGTAACTCCTGCATGACAAGTCTGCTGTTATGAGTGTTAAGTTGGCCAATGGTGATTTCCGTCATGTAGTTGTCTATGGAGAGTATGTATGAATTCTGTCATTAGGCCATGTTTTGTTCCAGTCAAATGTGATGCGTCCATTTGCCAGAACTGCTTGTCGATAAATTTCGTCCAGGTCGAATTTTTCACCACGTCTGTCAAAGACTTTCTTTAGTAGGTCTCGCAGTGCTCCGAAGTCAGTGGGGAGATTCACTGACTTGAGTTGAATTCTGTCCACAGCCTCCATTACCGAGAAGGTGACTCTCTGTCCATATTCATGTCCGACCTGAACCACGAGTCTCAAGGCAGTGGTCAGGGTAGTCGGCTGCTCCAGCCTCGCCAGTTGCATGGTGAGTTCGAGGTTTGGATAGACTCTAACTGGATCGACAGGTGGCAGTCTCACTACAGGATCTTTTGTTGCAGCTGGTTCACTTGAAATAGTTATTTTATTTTCTTGAACTGGTTGTTTTGTTGTTCTATTTATTTCTGCTGAGACTGCCACAGTCTCTGGTACAGGATGCCGTTGCCGTAGGTCTTTAGTCGGCCTTGTTTCCCTGCTTGGGGAGGAGGGGAGCATGACTGCCAGAGGCCTAGTTTGTGTACCTCTATCCGTAGTGGTAGAGTCAGTTTGAGTGCCTTTGTCTACGGTTCTGGTTGTGGTGCCCGTGAGCGACCTCAAGAATAACTTGAAGGCACTCGCCCTCATGGCATCCCTCCTCCTTTTGCTTGGGGATTTTCTTTTGGGCATCCTGTTGGCTTTGGTTTGATCAGCCATAGTCTATTCTTGAAATAAGCCTTTGTTCCAGAAGTCTGTAGGTGGGGCAGCTACGTCCCGTGGTACCACAGGGTTTTTTTCCCCTTCTCTTGCAGGGGATGCTAACTGCTGCAGCCCTACAGTCCTTCCTGACATGGCCATCCTAGCCACATTTCGAGCAGGCCTACCCCCTGGTACAGTGCCTCAGAACGTGGTCGAGATCTCCACAATTGTGGCAACGCGGTACGACCAGAAAGTCGCGTGTATTTATGGCATGAAAGTCGACGTATAGTTTGCCCATTGCTGTAATTTTTTTCCACATTTGAGCGGAGACCTCGGCAACGTGACGCACCACATCACGGTCCCGAGGCCCAGTTTTGAATCTCAGATTGAAATTTGCTTTGAATTCTTCTTCTGACATATCTTCGAAATTCTGAGCCTTTATAGATTTTTGCAGTTCTTCGTTTGTCATAATTGTTGGTACATCATATAAGATGACCAATGGGTTCCTTTTCCTTGGTGGCTCGCATTTGACCACCGAGTTTAGTTTTGCATTGCTTAATAATTTCTCTTTGTCCTCTTCTGATGCGACTTCGACAATAACAGAGTTTTTGCTGGGTTTGACCTTATTTATTTTAATTTTATCTTTCGCTGGATTAATAGTGGTCGTAAGCAATTCCTGGATTCTTTTTACGCTAGTGTCCTGACCAGGCAGGGTCCTTAGAAAAACCGTTGTGTCTGATCTTTTAGTGACTTTTGCAATGGCATCCTTTGTTGTCTGCGGTTTTGGTGGCGCTTGTGCGACCACCGCCGCCCAGGTCTTTCCAGGTTGTTTTCTTAGTCTTTCATTTTCTTTGGTAAGTTCTTCGACACGGCCCTCAAGCTTGGCGTTAGCGATAGCCCACGCCGCCAGTTCATTTTTGATTATAGTTAATGCTGCTTGACCAATTTTTCCATTTTTGATGTGTTGCTCGAGGAGCAATGTAATTCTTGTATGTCTTTGTAAGACATTTTCCTCGATTGCCTGTCCCGACTCGTCCTGAGGAGCGGGTTCAGACATCACAGAAGCTCGCGATAGCGCACTCGAATCACTCGTTTCTGGTGTAGCCATGTTGAACGAGTGATAAAAAAGGGGTGGGAGGCCGTCTCTTGCCCCGGACCGGCTCCTCTGGCATGGGGGGGGGGGGGGGGGACTTCTGCAGCTCGCTCACCGACCTCGCCCCTAGGTCAAGGGCACTCCAGAGCTGCTGGGTTCACCGCGCCGTTTCCAGCGCACTGGTCCCCCTCGGTGACTCCGTCATCGGCAATTTCACGTGACGCACCCTGGCAATTGCACCCCGCACTCCGGAGAGGCGGATGCACCTCTCGCCCTTCGCTGCCTACTTGCCCGAGTTTCCACCTCTCGGCCAGGGACCCACTCCTACTCAGGTGGCGGGCCGGTCCCCCAGGCGTTCGGCGGTCTGGAACCATCTAACCTGGCCCAGGCGATGTTACCACCACCTGGGTTTGGCAGAACACGCCCCGGTTACCCAGGGGCGCGGCGAAGCACCCTTGCCGACACGCGCCGCGATCCCACGCCGACTAACGAGATCGCCGGCATGGAGAGCACCTGTTGGTCTGTGCCCTGCGAATGGAAGGGACTGATGTTCGGTCCCTCGACACAGCTCCCCCTGTGCTACGCACCCTTCGCTTTCGCATCGGGTTGGGTCGCAGCTCTTCCTTTTGTCGCAAGGCAGAATGCCAAGCTTAACGTCTGGCACCACGGGAAGGCGGAAAGAGCCACTTGGGAAGGAGAGGCTATAAGAGACACATCACTTCCCCTGTGAGGACTGCCGCGGCACGCCCGTCTGGAAGCGATACGCCCCAGTGCGAGCCTCCGTGCCTTACGGCGCGCCGGCTACGGGCGGGCCCGCGCCGAACGCGCCGTCGAGCGACCGACCTCACGCCAGACCGAAACAACAGTTTAGCATTGGTGTATGGGTTTGTACAAATGGAGACAGATTAACTGGACGTTTCGTTTTAGAAGGAAAAGTGACTTGTGCATCATGTCGCGAATTTTTAATGGAACATGTAAACGTTTTGCTGGTAGGCGTTCCAAAACGCTTACGTCAAAGTATGTCTTTCATACACGATGGGTCACCACCTCTTTTTATTCTGTAAGCAATAAAAATTTGACTAGCTTCTCCCAAATGAATGGGTTGTTCATAGGGCAGATACATCCTGGCCTACTCGATTTCCTGATTTTAAAACGTTTATTTGAAGCCACAAACAGTTGTCAAGCCGCAGCCACTAAAGCAATGAAATTTTGAAAAGTTTACATAACTAGTTTCGTCGCGCTGAGTTGTCATTTTCAAATGTAATCACAACATTAGACAACTTCGTTATTAACTGCAGCAACATTACTTTCTAATACTACTAAAAATACACTAAAACCAGTACACTGAAGCAAAGGCACCAAAAGTCACGACAATTTTTGGCTGATAAGTCATTTCACACCTTAATGCAGTGTAGATAAAAACTACATCAGGATGAAAAATATTATATACGCTTGCATTACGTCCTACACTTATGCTACGGTCATTTTGCAAACAATTTTGTAATTTTCAGACGTACGAGACCGGTGATGGTGTACCTCGCCTGAAACTTCCACTTCCTCTACAACATATATGCAGTATTTACAAACGCAGTACGTATCTCGGAACAGCAAATCACTCTAATTCGAGAGTGAGTGCTTCAGCGTTTTCACGCTCTGCACAGCCATCCTACTTCGTTTGCACCGCGACACTTGGAATCATTACTTATTCATCGATAACCGTCATGCAAATCAGTACCACAATACATTAATAAATAGAAATTCCCAATTACAGCCTTCATTCCGCATTCCATAAATACAAATATGAAATGCATAGCTAACTATTCATAAATAATAACCCTTATCCGGATCGACAACTAAGCAACCTACTGACACCTACCCATTCAGTGATCCAGGTGGCCATCAAACCAACCTCTCATACCTACCCACCCATCCACACACGCACATGCACACTCATATGCACACACACACACACACACACACACACACACACTGAGATAGAGAGAGAGAGGGGGGGCTGACAGAGAGGGAGAGAGAGAGTGAGTCGAGCGAGCATTTTGACTGGACAGCTTCCGCGCTTCGAAAGTACTGATAGCAAGAAACCAGTAATTTTAACAACAATTTCAAGTTGTGCCAAAAACGTTCTACTTTTCCTTCAAAATATTTCAACAGCATTTTTTTATTTGTGGTATTTAAGTCTGTTGGGTCTTGTCCACTCCATAAGGATGCTGCATTCTCTGAATGCTATACAACAACTCAAGCAAATAATATTAGTAGTTTTATTTCTATGAAACAGGTTGACAATACTTAAGTTTAAGGCACAAAGGTGTCTCAAGCGATGGGCGACATAAATCCGAGTCATTGCTATACACAATGTTCAAACAATCAATGGATATGGATCACCACAATCTGAGATCGTAGCACTCTCTGCTAGGCCGCGCTAATACTGTCCACTAATGTGCAGCCGACGCTTGCAGTAGCGGCGCTTATATTCACTTCTTGCGGAGATCGATCCTGGCGTGACGCGGTTCTTGTCAGCGGGTTGTTGGCTGACATCGCCTCACTGCTTTCTCTGGTCTTGAGATTTTCCTCTTCGTTTCGGCGCTTGTGGCTACGCCAGAACAAAAACAACCTATACCTTAGTTTCTTTTTGGAGTTACTCATATTCTGTCACCGAAAAGTGGCGTGACTGACCCGTTGATACCACCCAAAGAAATAATTAATCTAACTGACATAAGATCCAATTGGCACATTAGTAAGTAGCCATTAGGAGGAAGCCGAACTACGTGACTAATTTTCAATAGCTTTCACAGTGGTTAGTTTTAGTTACTACGTCCATAAAACTAGTCACAAAATTAATTTTGTTTGTTTGTTTCCAGGCACATGTCTGCATTATCCATTAATACCCTACGAGCCGCTGTATAGAACATAGTGGAGTGTTTTGCATATTGACTCTCCCAGACCATGAGTGTATGGAGTCACAGGTCATCTTTCTGGTTCGGTACACGACTTAGTGTCATCACACCAAATAATAAGTTTGCCCAAGTCATCCTCTATCGTCGTACAATCATTCAACGGGACCATCGTCGTACAATCATTCAACGGGACCACTTTGACATACCCTGCAGCGCCCTCAGCGCACTATCTAAATTTCTGCTGACCCTTGGCAATTTCTTCTGTCCAATGACGAATTCCTATTTAAAATTGACAACCTGAAAAAAACCTTATTACATGATTAGAATTAAAAAATAATATCTCCATTGATGTTAACTCTAACGACACACACTGAGGTGACAAAAGTCATGAGACGCCTCCTGAAAGTGTTTCGGACCTCCTTTCGCCCAGCATAGTGTAGGAACTCGACATGGCATCGACTGAACAAGTCTTTGGACCATGCTGCCTCTATAGCCGTTCATATCTGCGGAGGTGTTGCCAGTGCTGAACTGACCCCTCGATTATGTCCCATAAATGTTCGATGGGATTCTTGTCAGATGATCTGGATGGCCAAATCATTCAGTCGAATTATCCAGAATGTTCTTCAAATTAGTCGTGAACAATTGTGGACCGGTGACGTGTCATCGTTGTTTGGCAACATGAACTCCATAAGTGGCAGCAAACGGTTTTCAAGTAGCCTAACTTAACCATTTCCAGTCAATAATCGGTTCAGTTGGACCAGAGGACCCAGTGCATACCATGTAAACACAAGCCAAACCAATATGGAGCCACCACCAGTTTTCATAATCCCTTGTTGACAACTTAGGTCCATACGGTCGTCGGGCCTGCGCCACGCTCAAACCCTATCATCAGATCTTGCGCTTGCTTGTATCAGGTCGATGGTCCTTGATTTCGAAAGATCACAATCATTCATTTTTAATAGAGTAAACTCCAGTTAAACCTTACGTCGGTCTATGTGTCGCCTACATTGTTTATTATGGTCCGCACATTTACTGGGCTTTAATATCCCCCGTGCGCGGGTACTTCTAGACGAGGCATATGAATTCATTCGTGCACATATGTCTTCGAACGGATTATGGTAGAGTGGTAACTTAGGCAGCGGTAGACACTCGGTATCTACGACTCCCATCTTCCATTCCGGTATATGAAATCGTGAGATAATTTTCCTACTTAGCAAATCAAGTGCAACCAAACAGCAGAGATGGTCACAGGGATCGACAGGACAAATATTTCTTCTGTCCTAATTAGCCCCTTGAACGTCTGGTGTCGCAGACGCTTCACTGAAATCAAGTGAAATCATACTAGTAGTATGCCATACATATATTGATACACACTTGTCCTGTAAGTTTTTTTTTCCAGGAGACATTATTCCCCTCGGTTTCGATACATGAACAACGTGAGCTGCAAGCTTCGAAAAATGGGGGAAACGTGTTTAATGGTTGATATGTTTCCATATTTCGCTCTAATGATCTGGCAAGTTTAACGCACGGCTTGTTGCGGCCGTGCGGGCTCGACAAAGAGCAAAATTATCGTCGGTCACGATACAGTGTCATTGCATTCGGCGTCCAGATATATTTGGCACGTATGCATCGAACAGACTTTATGTGCGACCATCAACTTATGAAATGAGCACGATCATCTAGTTACCGTAATGTTTTCTTTCTTTTCGTTCTGACCACAGGACCTGTAGACGACCACGCACCCAGCAAGATTGTTTTGGCGCTGAATATGGCAGCTGAAGCCCAATATAAAAAATTATAACTTATCACTTATAGATAGAGGGAGTAGTTCCATAATTACAAAGTCATACGTCACTAACCGAAAAGGGATTTAAATTTCGGCTATGCAAAATTTATGTGTTGTGCAGCCATCACACATGTCTCAGGATTCCGTACTGAGAATGTTGTGCGTCAGCTGTCAAAATGAGTATGGTAAAAACATCATCCGTTTTGATAACTGATACAAAACATTCTCGGTACGGGTGAAATATTTAGCTGTAAGATAGGCCGATCCTGGTCTGAAGTTCGTAGAATCATAACGAAATGTAATTCATCTATGAAGGAAGTAGCTCCCAAAACGAATGTAATTCACCTATGAAGAAAGTAGCTTCCAAAACGATCGTCCAGAAGTTCCCCATGCAAGCTTTAAGGGGGTAGTCCCCTTCGAGAATTAAAAAAAGATAGAATTTTTGCTTTAAATGTCCTAGGGGGGGGGGGGTACTTTATTGTAGTGTTCATCACAGCTTTATCGAGTTACACGGCAATTTATGCAAAAGTGTCTCCGAAAACCATTCACAGGAGGGAAAAGATAGTCGACGTCTTGGCCAGTGTGGCAGCATGTACTCATAATTTAGACGACAGATCAACATGAATTGCCGGAAATTATGAACATGCTCGAACTAGATATCGGTGCAGCCTGTTACAACTTCTGTACAAAAGCGGACGAAAAGTGTATCGAGCATGCAGAGCAGCGCTTGACAGAAGCTGCCAAGGACTTCTGCAGGGCTACCATGCCCACGAAGAAGATGGACGAAGACCTGTTTTTGAATCTGAAAGAATTGCTGTATGGTCCAGGGATGTCTGTCTAGATGCAGGATTAACTACAAAATATTGAAGCCAAAACTTTAAAGCTGTTTTCTCGAAACCGTATTTTTCAAATTGACGAGAAACATAATCTGAGAACGGTACATATGATTTTAGTCGTAATTTGAAACCAGCGTTCTAAATAGGATTCTCTGTCAGCGTACGTAGTCGTTTTGTGGTAACATCACGAGTCTGTTTTCTGTGCACGATTTTGTCTAGATGTTTTGGGCAAAGAGAATTACATTTGTTTCAAAACATTACCATGTTCATTTTTTAATTACCTATGTATTGAGATAGATAGTACACTAAAGCGCCAAAGAAACTGGTATAGGCATGATAGCCAAATGCAAAGATATGTGAGCAGGTAGAACGCGGCGCTGCGGTCGGCAACGAATATATAAGACAGCAATTGTCTGGCACAGTTGTTAGATAGGTTACTGCTGCTACAATGGCACGTTATCAAGTTTAAATAAGTTTGAATGTGGTGTTGTAGTCGGCGCACGAGAGATGGGACACAGCGTCTCCGAGGTTGCGATGAAGCGGCGATTTTCCCGAACGACCATTTCACGACTGTTCCGTATCAACAACCCGGTAGAATATCAAATCTCCGAACATCGCTGCAGCCGGAAAAAGATCCTGCAAGAACGAGACCACCAACGACTGAAGAGAATCGTTCAACTTGACAGAAGTGCAACCCTTCCGCAAATCGCTCCAGATTTCAGTGCTGGACCATCAAGAAGTGTCAGCGTGCGAACCGTTCAACGAAACATTATCGATATGGGCTTTCGGGGCCGAGGGCCCACTGGTACACCGTTGATGACTGCACGACACAAAGTTTTACGCCTCTCCTTGGCCCGTCAACAGCGACATTCCACTATTGATGACTGGAAATATAGTGCCTAGTCGGACGAGTCTCGTTTCAAATTGTATCGACCGGATAGACGTGTACGGGTATGGAGACAACCTCATGAATACATGGACCCTGCATATCAGCAGGAGACTGTTCAAGATGGTGGAAACTCTGTAATGGTTTAAGGCGTGTGCACTTGTAATGATATGGGACACCTGATACGTGTAGATACGACTCTAACAGGTGACAGGACGTGGGGATCCTGTCTGATCACCTGCATCCATTAATGTCCATTGTGTATTCCGACGGACTTGGGCAATCCCAGCAGGACAATACGACATCCCATATGTCCATAATTGCTACAGAGTGGCTTGAGCAACACACTTAAGAGTTTAAATACGTCCGCTGGCCACCAAACGCCCCAGACATGATCATTACTGAGCATATCTGGGATACCTTGCAACATGCCGTTCAGAAGAAATATCCATCCCCTTGTAATCATACGGATTTGTGGACAGCCCTGTAAGATTCATGGTATCAGTTTCCTCCAGCACTACTTCAGACGTTAGTCGAGTCCATGCCACGTCGTGCTGCAGCACTTCTGAGTGCTCGCGGATGCCCTAACCGATATTAGGTTGGCGTACCAGTTTCTTTGGCTCTTCAGTGTATATTGGAAATGACGTACAGTGGAAATCTCCCTTAGTGAAGTGCAATAAATACTCTTTGGAATGCGGGAACGGTGAACTATTATTGTTCTCTGATTGTGTTGTTGTTCCGAGTTGCTTTGTGTTGGTAGTAAAGTCGAGATCTCTGGTATGTGGATCTTGTAATTTGCCTATATTATAAAAGTTTGTTATGTCACTTGTGCAGCTGAAGAGTATCGGAATTCCTTCCGATCACCAATGTTCCGGCTGCGAGGGGTCATCCACCTGGTGCAGAAGCGACAGGGAGCGTCCAATGCTGGCACAGAAATTATTTCTTAAACACAAAAGTTTAAAGAATAAAACTTTGCCATCAGGTTCAGCGATACTTTTTATTTAACTCGAAAGAGAATCACAAAAATAAGCTACTGTTCATGCTATGAAATAGAACGTATATGAATAAATGAAATTAAATTAGTTACCGCCTATTGTGCGCGCCAGCGGCTTTATTATGCTGGGAGCTGTTGAGTCAAGGAATCTACACTGTTGTCGAAGACTGAAGCAACTAACTGCTATTTCCCCGTCCTGTTTTGATTCATTATATAATCATACAACTTGTCAGCAGAAGTCATTACGATCGTGTTTTGCATCATGGAATTTGTCAACCTAAGTCGTTACGATCGTGTTCTGCACAGAAGATAGCATTCTGGTCAACGGACAACCGCGCTAGCAATGACGTCAGGGCACCTATCAAGCGGGGTAGTGTTAGCAGGGAAGTCCCACATCCACAATTGCTGTATAGACAGTCACAGACAGTGCAGTATGGCACAGACGCCTACAGACTCATTGCTGTGAAGGCCACAGTAAAAGTGGAAGCAGGAGGCTCGCAAATAGATGTGGCCCTCTGGCTTAATGTGAATCGTTCTCTTGTTTCTCCGACAAGCGGACAGTTTATCGAGACCGAAACTGTATCCCGTAGGCAATGACAGGTCTGGCCGTGCGTGACGTTAGAAAGAGTGGACCATTATTTGGCTGTAAGAGCACGACGGCACCGCCTTAGTATTGCATTGCAAGTGGTATATGACCTCGCAGCATCCCCTGGACGTGTTGTATCAAGGCAAACGGCATACATAACACTTCGTCAGAGCGGCCTTTATTGTTGGAGACCTGCTGTCTGCTGACCCCTGTTACGTCTTCACAGAAGGGAACGCCTGAATTGGAGCCCTCAACATGCCATCTGGACGGTCGAACGGTGGGCTATTGTTCTTCTCATAAATGTTTCCCGATTTGCTCTGGAGAGTGATACTTGGCAAATGTGCATCTGGAGGGCACGTGGAATACGATTTCGGGACCCAAACATTATGGTAAGAGAACTATATCGAGGAGGATCCGTAACGATGCTGGCAGGGATTATGCTGACCACTTGAACATCTTTTTGTGAAACTGTACGGGTGAATCAGCAAGGTTTAACAGCTGCCAGGTACCGTGAGGAGATCTTGGGATCTCATGCGGGGTTGTTGAGAGGTGCTGTGGGCCCAGACTTTGTACTGACAGGCAATAATGCTCGACCTCACATATCACGGGTGATTGATATTTTTTTGGAAACGGAAGATGTTGCACGCGTGGAGTGACCCGCTCGCTCTCCCTATTTGAATCCCGTACAGCATGTCCGGGAAGCACGCTAGGAAAACATAATTCATCGTGTCAGCATTCACCAATCACTCTCCAAGACTTGTGAGCAGCTCTGCAGGAAGAATGGGCATCATTGCCTCAACATGAGACTGATAAGATCACTCACAGCATGTCCCGTCAGTGTCAGGCCTGTATTGGTGCCAGAGGCGGTTACACCCCACACTGAGCACGTGAACCAGTTGTCAGGATGTGAGTGCAAATTCGTTAAGTGGAAAAAAAAACATTTTTGGCAATTGTCATGCATGTAGCAGTTAATTACGTTCTGTATTCTTTACATTGTTTTTATATTACTATCACCTGTTCATATTGTTTTGTGGCCAAATAAACGCAGCCTTGCAAAACGTCCATTTGTTGCTTTATTTTGGACACCAGTGTATACTGAACAAATGTGCAAAACTCTGTGCGAGAAATTCTGCCCACTCGCTGATCACATAACATATTAGAACAATGTAACTTTTTTTTCGTTTTCAACATTGTATATCCTCCTTGGTCCATTCTGGTGTCTGATGTGCTTCACGACTTGCGGCTGAAGGTTTAATATGGCGCTCCTATGAAACATACCTGTTGTCTTTATATCTCCCGCGAGTAACATAATAACCTAAGGTCCTTGGAAGTGTCAGTAACTGATCATCATTAGTATGTCTTCAGCATTGAATAATATTGCACCAGAGGAAATTTTGGTATTAATGTAGGATTTTTGTTAATTTTCCTTTTTGTTGCGCGTGGTTGTTGTTTGCTTGCGCACTGGAGAGATTCTGTCAATTATGTGTATACATACGTTGAAAGTAATATTTGTATCTTTGTTGTGACCAGATGGATGATTATTGATTAAAGACAGTGTGGAATAAATAAAGTTTCTGCCAATACCAGATTCACACACACATGATAGTAAATCGTAAAAAGCAATAAAACTGTTTCCCAACACAGGAGAAACCAGTTCCACAATCGTTGCTAAATCTGAGCCACAAACAGCAAGGATCTTCAACACGTTCGCCTATGAAGCTAACTTAATTGCATTAAAAATAATATTCGTGTATCAAAAAGTCGAGTGAAATGTCAGAAAGGGCGAATAATTGAACTCCGCAATATTTTTTTAAGTATAAAGGAAAATTCCTATGAAAGCAACAATAGATGATAACAGAAATATATGCTTCTCGTGCATGAAATGTGTTTATATTCTCTTGCTTTCAACTGAATAAGCTGCAAATATAGACATATTCGAAAGTATTTCTTCATTAGTAGCTTACGTGATTGGATCAGTGCGATTCTGCTGTTTTTACATGTATTTCACGATAATTCATCTCTCTTGGTAACTTCCTAACGGATGGCACGCAAAAATATAACGAGTATTCCGTTAATTAAATAGAAAATAATTAAAAACGAACTTTATCCTTACGATGCATGTGACTGTTTTCTCGTCGCTTGGAGCGCTAGTGTTGCCACGTTAATAATTCTCGCACCAGAGAGTGTGTCGTGTTGTATTTATTAGACTGTGATAAAAAAGTGACAAGATTTTCTCGACTGCAATACTTTTAAATTTCATTCTAATATTTGGTCCTACGTAGATGATAATTTTGTACCTTGGAACATATTCTCACATGTGGGGGTACTTTAATTCTCAGGAGGTGTGTGTGTGTGTGTGTGTGTGTGTGTGTGTGTTTTTCCAGAGAAAGATAGCAGAACACAAAAACATAAATGTCATCGTTTATAAATGGTATAGTGAATATAGCTGTATAACACTCCCTGTACTCCAGAATGAGTCGCGCAATTTTTTTTTGTAAGCCATATCTTTTGTCGATGGATTTCATTTTCTTTGAGATTCTACCAATGAATCTTACCCTTCTTTCTCTTTTTTTCTTTTTTCTAATTTTAGCTCTATGTGGTCACTCCACATTAGCTGGCTCATGACTATTATTCCCAGGTATTTTACGGTAGTTACCTTTACAGTGATTTATTGCCAGTAGTGCAGTCGAACCGTAATGGATCTTTATGTGGGATTCGTTACATTATTTTTGTTCAGCCTCAGTTAACTGCCGCATCAGTTGTCGATTATCTGCAGGTCGTTTGGAGTTGCAGCCTTTATATAGCTGATAGAACAGTTTCCAAATATCCTTGCAGAGCTTCAGCTGCATTAACAACATCATTAATATATTTGTGTATTGTGTATAATAACAGCTCTGTAACGTTATCTGAGGGTGCTGCCTGGATTCTGTCCCGTAAAGAACGACATATCGTGTTTTGTCTGCAAGTAGTTTCTGAATCCAGTAATAAATCTGGTCCGATACATAGTAAGCTAGTACTTTGTTCAATAAACGTGACTGCCGAACTGCATCACATATTCCCGGAAGTCTAGGAACTCAGCTAAAATTTGGGTACCGTTCTCGATTGCTCTACGGAACTCGCGGAGAACAGACTGAGTTAAGGGTTCTGCTTTGCTGTCTAAGAGGTATGCCGCTATCAGTTAGGACAAGTTGCAGTGAGACAGCACCGAAAACAGTTTATCACACCATCCAAAATGCCAGCTTTCACTTGTCAATTACGGTTTGAGATATTACTGGTATCTGGACAGCGAAAGCTGATGCTATGAATTCGTTGTATTTGAGGTATTTTATCTGTGGAAACTCACCGAATGGAGATGCTACCACCAGAGCAGCCCGCAAGTACATGTATGGAGTCGTTAACAGTTAGATCCACACTGGTTCAGCCTTTAGCCAACATGGTGGACGGAGCCGTGCAGTCCGTTATGACCATGTCCACGTGATTCGGCCATTCCGCGGTGTGGGGACATTGTATAGCCCCCTACCTGTTTTGGCGGAATATGACGCTCTTCGATTTACTGGTTGCATCATTGTCATAGCAGTATGCCTCGTATTCACAACGCTGTCTGGACACCTATTGGTGGATATTAATACGGAGGTCTGTTCACATTTCGCGTTTATAACAGCGTTAAATATTCTAGGGACATTTTCAGTGGGGTGTCTGAATATCTGCAGAGGAGGCACTGGTATTGGACACCAGGGACAAGAGCACAGTCGACATTCTAGCTCATCCCAAAGTCTCTCCACTGTATTCAGGTCGGACGATGGATAGGTATCCATTTTAGGATGGTTATTGTCCAAAAGTTATTGCCTCGAAGATGCTGCTTATGACAGGGTAGATTGTTATGTAAATGCCGCCGGGGTCTCGGAAATGTTCCTCCACAATGCTGTAAAATGTGTTCATATACTTCAAAATTTAAAGTTTCCATAACCGCAATCACACTCTCACTACGAAAACTACTCCCATATAGTAACACCACCACCTCCGTATTTCACTGTTGACACTTCACATGAAGGCAGTTAACGTTCTGCAGGAATTCTCCAAACCTAAATCTTTCCATTGGATTGTCAAGCGATCACTCCAGAACATCCGTTCCCAGTCGACGACTGTCCAGCGCGTCGCTTATCATTGACTGCACAGATGTGTGGCTTATAAAGAGCGGTTCGACCATGCTACTTCATTCCTTTTAACTCTATTCGCACACTCGTTGCACTACCTGGACTGCAGGTAACACTATGGAACTCGTGAGGGATTGCTTCAACAAATTTCATGTGATTTTGTATACTCACCCTCCACAATGGTCGACGTCCGAAGAATTTTAATCGGATAATGCATGACGAAATGTCACGGTACAACCATCCCATCTCCAACGCATCGCTCTTCCCGTAACATTAGAACGGAGACGTCGCTATTGCAACATCAGATACCGATGAGGCATAGTAGCATTTGTCTATACGTTTTCACATCGGCTATTCTGATTTTTAGTAACTCGCCTTTACTTAAGCGCATAAGAGAGATCGCTTAGTCAGTTATTGCTGGCAGATTGCTTTACACACCCTTGACATTCGGATACATTGGGACCATACTCTCCGAGAGTTGTAATTTTCCCAAAAGTAATCTATTGCCAGAAACGTACCTCTTTTGAGGTGCTGAAACAACTTATTAAGTAATATAGCCCATAAGACATATTCTGCAGTTAAACCCTACAGAATATGTATAATAAAAATAGTCTCATAGTGTATTGCAAGATAAGCTCCAGCACTTTTTTCACCCTTAGCACGCACAGTTCTGCGTCTGCCATGTGTAGATGGGGAAAAAAGAGTTTCATGGCGTGCACGTTGAAAGGTAATACTGTTTGAAATATATAAAAATGATTGAGAACGTATGCAAAATGTAGTTTACTGACATCATTTATTTTCCCAAAACAAAGACAGACATAAATTATGCTAAACAAGTTATGACTGAATATCGTAAATAACTAACAGGCTGTTTAAGACCACAATGGACAAGGATCCTGAGTGTCAGAAGTGAGTCATGTACTCTGGCCATAAAAATGTGGATAGCGCAATCTGAATTGATCTGACGCTGAGCAGACTTTGGTTGTTCAAATCTACAGAAGTTTATATAGGTGCAGCTGAGAGCAAGTGTTGATGGATATCTGTATGCCCTGACAAGGCCGGAGCAGCAGTGCGTTACCCTGTTTGCTTTCTGCAGCGATGTAACTTGCAGCTGGCAAGGTGTGTGCGACAGAGGCGAGAAGTGAGGCGGCAACTGTGAATCGATCGCGGCCACGACAGAAATGCAAAACCCACATGGTCTAGCGATCAGGCAGACGAATCGCAATTTACTCTCTACCAGAACTCTGAAATCATGGTAGATTTCAGTGTGTGACATACCAATTCGCTGGTAGTACCAAGGACCAATTTGGCTCACTTATACAACAGAGTGCATAAGGATACCAAACGTCAAGACTGGTGAACCAAAAACGAATAAGTGTGCCCTCGGCAAACGAGCAGTCCGAGACGTTTGAAGTCACACTGTCAGTGCATTAAGAACTTCAACAAAGGCTCCCCAGTCTAAACTACCCGCTAGTGCAGTAAGTCTCAGGACAGGTCCCAAGCACCAACCACACATGCCTGAGCATCGACCAGAAGACCTCTTACCAGACCAATATCCAGCACCCGAGAGCCTTGTACCTCTTCAGAAAGAAAATCCGTTTTCCCACAAAACGCACGAACGACACCGCCTTCACATCATCTTGAGCCAATCATAGGGCTGTAGAGGTGCTAAATCTCCCCTCCCACATGACAGCACGATCTCATATCGAACCAAGGCAACAGTTGTGAAACTTGCATCTCTGGAAAAAAAGAAACCGTCAATTACTGCTTTTTTTTAGTTTTGAGTGGGAAGACCTTTTTCCCAACGTTGCGCCCCTTCCCACGGCAACAAGCGAACAGATACAATCTTATAGATCTTTGTATAAACCACTTATGACTTGGAGCTTGTATGTCCTAGCTATGAGGTGTCATAAAGATCCTATATCTAAAAGTTTTTTAGACGCCGATTGAAGTGCGTCGGAGGCCTATTTGCAGTATTGACAAACACGAAAACTTGTGAATTTTTATTACATGTGGCTCTGCACACAATACCCAGTTTACGACTCCACTGTGTAGACGTGCCCCATCAGTCTGTCGCCGCCCCCCCCCCCCCCCCCCCAGCCTTCGGCTGGCACCAGTGCAGGTATAGCGGCATTGTTCTGCTGCAGACCTGTCTTGACAAGGAGCTGCTCTTTCCCTGTACTGCTGTGGTCATCTCCAGAAAGATTTACTGAGGACTGGACTTGCTCCCAATTGCTTCCAACTCCCAATGTGCCGTTTCTATGAGCTAAGAGCAATAAAAATACCTCATGCTTTTAGTGCCCTACCAGTCTCCATCAACACCTGCTTAGGCCGTTAACTACCTAGAGTCTCGCTCACGGAGAGTTAGGTTGCAACAAAATCTTCAATAATTTTCTGTGTACGAAAAATAGGTGAGAGAGTAACTTGTCCTCTCTCAACATATTCTCCACACGACTGTTCTGAGTGTTGACGTGAGTGTCATTAAAACTAGCAGTTCACACAACGAATGTTCTACAGACAGAAACGGTTAATCGACTCATCATGGAATCCTACAGATCCCTTCGAAACCGTTCGATGGTGTCTGGAAGGAGGGGGCGGCTTTCCATCATCCAATGAATAAATGCCAACGTAGAACTAAATAGAGATTTTTGAACATCGTCTAAGAGTCTGTAAAGATAATGTGGAATATTTTCATGAGCTGATAACTAGATGTATATTAAGAAATTGCGAACATTATTAGCGCATTTATGTTTTTCCCCCTTGTTTTTGGTTGTAGATACCATCCCAAAGTATTTCTGATACAAGTTGAATACATTATGGACACGTTATTAACGCTATTATGCTTTGTATTTAGTGTATCTTACGAGTGACACAGTAATGAAGTTTGCTCTCCTCAGGACTTTAGTCTCAAGATTCTTAAACACATAATTGCCCCACAGTGATATTGAGCGACAGAGAACAGGACAGAATGTAGAACACATTTGGAATTATTAGATTTGACGTCTTGGGTTAATTTATGGCATCCCTAATTTTAGAGATGCTTGTTGCATCCTGTTATTGCATCCGTTTTGTCTTTATTGGCTCATAACTACAGTTCCCCACCTGTCGCTCAATATTAATAACTGAGTTTATTAGCAGATGCTCTGTAGCACTGTTCAAAATTGAATTTGACTAAATGAATCCCTAAACGGTATTTCTCTCTCTCTTCCTTTTTCGCAGTTCTCAAATGGAAAATACCGTTTCCATTTTGCTTACCGTGCAGAAGCTGGCATAGCTTTCTGTTACGGCGAATGGAACGGAAGAGGCAGATTAACCTTCCTAATGAGAAGTGGAGGTCTCTTCGGGGCGTAAGCGCGTTTTGTGGAGTTGCAGATGGAGATTTTGTTTGAATCAAATGTTTAATGGCCGCATAAAACCCAGCTCCAACTGAAATTGTTATTGTAGCTGTGCTGTGGTTTTTACTCTTTAGGAAAAGGTAGCAAGTACCTTAACACGATTTCCCAGGCTCAGTGGAAGAGAAGCCAAAATAAGCAAACTCGGGTCGTGGCTTACCCGTAGACACTTGACCGTTCCCGAGGAAACAACGTTCAAAGTTTTCGACGTACTTCAGATTCTTTTTCGAGCACGAGTATCTGAGTTGAAATGATGGCGCAGTGGCCAGCGTCGCGGTCTCCCAGTTGTGCACGTCTTGTCCTAATCCTGATTGCTGTTTTTATTTATTTTATTTTTCTCTTTTTTTCTGTTTGATGTACCCATGTTTGTAGAAGATTACTACACGAATGTTTCTATTCAAGTTAAGAGATGCAAGGTCGTCATATTAATTAACTACAAATAGGCTTCACGATGCCGTATTATCAGGATGTAGAAAACTTTCTCACGAAATTTTAACCCTGGATAGCTGATGGCAGTAGGAATCAAAATCCTAAATTACTAATGACGTGTAGGTCGACAAAGAACCATTTTTAAACTACAGAAACTTGGCGCCACGCGGTCCGATTGGCCGTGGAATTTCCATGTTGCCGTTCGCGGTTGACGGGCAGCGCTATAGTTGTCTGTTCACACATACAAACGTCCCTTGCCCTGTCACTGCCCCAACGTGATACGCAGAGGTGCCGTGCTGTTTGTTTACACCTCACGTCGGAGGCATTCACACGTAAGCTTCACTTCGGAGCACACACACGTCACCTGCGATTTAGCCATACAGTAAGCATGGTGGCACAGTATTCGTTTGAAGAACAACGAGATTTCGTTTTTGTTTATGGACTAGCCGACGATAATGCGCATAAAGCTGGACGGTTGTATGAGGAACGGTATCCAGCAACATGCCGCCCACACCCACAAACGTTTACAGCAATTCACCGGCGACATAGCGAAACAGGCTCGTTAGCAGGATATCATGGTGTTGCTGAAGACCTCGAACACGACGGGATGCTACATTGGAGAGACTGTTCTCGAACGTTTCGAGGAAGCACCAACGACAAACTACTCTAGTGGTTGGGCACCAAATGGGGTCACTCATTGGTTAATATGGGAGGTTTTGAGGGATGACGGCCAGCATCCATTTAGTTTACAGCCTGTCCAAGACCTAAATCCTGTGGCGGAATATATGGGCAGGCATTGTGGGCGGCCATCTGATTAGACCCGCTCGTCTACCTCCTCGACTTAACAGGTCAAATTACCTTCACTTTCTGCATGAAACTCTACCCAGCCTGTTGGAAGATGTTTCCCTGGACATACGGCTACACATATGGTAGCAGCATGATGGGGCGCCAGCACATAACAGTCGTGGGGTACGCAGATATTTAAATTACCTGTTCAACGGCCTGGTAATGGGCAGAGGTGCTCGTAGAACATCGCCCCCGCGGTCGTCAGACCTCACGTCACTGGACTTTTTCCTGTGAGGATTCTTTAAGGCTCTAATTTACCCTCCCGGATGCCATGCACCCAGAAACGAAAGGAATTAATGGATCACCTTGAGCATGCCGCCAGTCACATCAGGGCAATGCCAGGAATCTTTGAAAGAGTTCAAAACACCGTTCAACCGTACTAACCTTGTATCGCATCAGAGGGTCGGCAGTTCGAGCACCTGCTCATTGTAAACAATGTACTAGCTATAAAAAATAGCCTTTTCAGGGCAGCCACAATATGTAAAAGACTTTCTCTACGTAAACTAAGAGCCGTTGACGAGTTCGTTCCCGGTACGTCTTATCATGAAATTACAATGGATAAGTCGGAACCCTGGAGGATTAGCCCCCAGAGCGGAAGCCTGGCGCGCTACCAACGGGAGTGCGGGCCGCCTTGGCTACATCTCGACCCCGGTAGGCAAAGCATTCGCGGTCATGTGCGGCCCAGAACATCCTGCAACAGGGTAGCCCCGCGGTCAATCGGAGCGCGTGGCGCCAAGTTTCCGTAGTTTAAAAGTTGTGCGTTGTCGACCTACACAACATTAGTAATTTTGGTTCCTATTGGAATCACCTATCCAGGGTTAAAATTTAGTGACTGAATTTTTCTCCACCATATATATACAGGGTGTTTCAAAAATGACCGGTATATTTGAAACGGCAATAAAAACTAAACGAGCAGCGATAGAAATACACCGTTTGTTGCAATATGCTTGGGACAACAGTACATTTTCTTGCGGCCAAACTTTCGAAATTACAGTAGTTACAATTTTCAACAACAGATGGCGCTGCAAGTGATGTGAAAGATATAGAAGACAACGCAGTCGGTGGGTGCGCCATACTGTACGTCGTCTTTCTGCTGTAATGTGTGCTGTTCAGAACGTGCAAGTGTGCTGTGGACAACATGGTTTATTCCTTAGAACACAAGATTTTTCTGGTGTTGGAGTTCCACCGCCTAGAACACAGTGTTGTTGCAACATGACGAAGTTTTCAACGGAGGTTTAATGTAACCAAAGGACCGAAAAGCGATACAATAAAGGATCTGTTTGAAAAATTTCAACGGACTGGGAACGTGACGGATGAACATGCTGGAATGGTAGGGCGACCGCATACGGCAACCACAGAGGGCAACGCGCAGCTAGTGCAGCAGGTGATCCAACAGCGGCCTCGGGTTTCCGTTCGCCGTGTTGCAGCTGCAGTCCAAACGACGCCAACGTCCACATATCGTCTCATGCGCCAGAGTTTACACCTCTATCCATACAAATTCAAACGCGACAACCCCTCAGCGCCGCTACCATTGCTGCACGAGAGACATTAGCTAACGATATAGTGCACAGGATTGATGACGGCGATATGCATGTGGGCAGCATTTGGTTTACTGACGAAGCTTATTTTTACCTGGACGGCTTCGTCAATAAACAGAACTGGCGCATATTGGGAACCGAAAAGCCCCATGTTGCAGTCCCATCGTCCCTGCATCCTCAAAAAGTACTGGTCTGGGCCGCCATTTCTTCCAAAGGAATCATTGGCCCATTTTTCAGATCCGAAACGATTACTGAATCACGCTATCTGGACATTCTTCGTGAATTTGTGGCGGTACAAACTGCCTTAGGCGACACTGCGAACACCTCGTGGTTTATGCAAGATGGTGCCCGGCCACATCGCACGGCCGACGTCTTTAATTTCCTGAATGAATATTTCGATGATAGTGTGATTGCTTTGGGCTATCCGAAACATACAGGAAGCGGCGTTGATTGGCCTCCCTATTCGCCAGACATGAACCCCTGTGACTTCTTTCTGTGGGGACACTTGAAAGACCAAGTGTACCGCCAGAATCCAGAAACAATTGAACAGCTGAAGCAGTACATCTCATCTGCATGTGAAGCCATTCCGCCAGACACGTTGTCAAAGGTTTCGGGTAATTTAATTCAGAGACTACGCCATATTATTGCTACTCATGGTGGATATGTGGAGAATATCGTCCTATAGAGTTTCCCAGACCGCAGCGCCATCTGTTGTTGACAATTGTAACTACTGTAATTTCGAAAGTTTGTCTGCCTGAAAATGTACTGTTGTCCCGAGCTTATTGCAACAAACGGTGTATTTCTATCGCTGCTCGTT
This sequence comes from Schistocerca gregaria, assembly GCF_023897955.1. Classification (NCBI taxonomy): domain Eukaryota; kingdom Metazoa; phylum Arthropoda; class Insecta; order Orthoptera; family Acrididae; genus Schistocerca; species Schistocerca gregaria. The sequence goes on from NC_064927.1 coordinate 252,908,793, forward strand.
TAGTTTGTATTGCCGTTTCAAATATACCAAATATTTCACGAGATAAGCATCAAACGAAAGCACTACAAAGAACGAAACGCGTCTAGATTGAAGGGGGAAACCAGATGGCGCTATGGTTGGCCCACTAAATGGCACGGCCATAGGTCAAACGGATATCAACTGCGTTTTTAAAAAATAGGAATCCCCATTTTTATTACATATTCGTGTAGTACGTAAAGAAATATGAATGTTTTACTTGGACCACTTTTTTCGCTTTGTGACAGATGGCGCTGTAATAGTCACAAACGTATAAGTGCGTGGTATCACGTAACATTCCGCCAGAGCGGACGGTATTTGCTTCGTGATACATTACCCGTGTTAAAATGGACCGTTTACCAGCTGCGGAAAAGGTCGATATCGTGTTGAAGTATTGTGGTCAAAATGCCCAACGGACGTGTGCGATGTGTGCTGCTCAGTATCCTGGACGACATCATCCAAGTGTCCGGACCGTTCGCGGGATAGTTACGTTATTTAAGGAAATAGGAAGTGTTCAGCCACATGTGAAACGTCAACCTCGACCTGCAACAAATGATGATGCCCAAGTAGGTGTTTTAGCTGCTGTCGCGGCTAATCCACACATCAGTAGTAGACAAATTGCACGCGAGAATCGGGAATCTCAAACACGTCGGTGTTGAGAATGCTACATCAACATCAATTGCACCCATACAGTATTTCTATGCACCAGGAACAGGAATTGCATGGCGACGACTCTGATCGTCGTGTACAGTTCTGCCACTGGCCACAACAGAAATTACGCGACGATGACAGATTTTTGCACGCTTTCTATTTAGCGACGAAGCGTCATTCACTAACAGCGGTAAAGTAAACTGGCATAATATGTACTATTTGGCAACTGAAAATCCACAATGGCTGCGACAAATGGAACATCTTCGACCTAATCTAAATGGTGCAATGTATGCTGATTTGCTACGTAATGTTCTTCCTATGTTACAACAAGAATGTCGATGTACTTCCAACATGATGGATGTCCAGCATATAGCTCGTGTGCGGTTGAAGCGGTATTGAATAGCATATTTCATGACAGGTGGATGGCCCGCACGTTCACGGGATCTGACGTCCCCGGATTTCCTTCTGTGGGGAGAGTTGAAGGATATTTGCTATCGTGATCCACCGACGACGCCTGACAACATGCGTCATTGTCAATGCATGTGCGAACATTACGAAAGGCGAACTACTCGCTGTTGAGAGGAATGTCGTTACATGTATTTCAAAATACATTGAGGTTGATGGACATCATTTTGAGCATTTATTGCATTAATGTGGTATTTACAGGTAATCACGATGTAACAGCATGCGTTCGCAAAGGTACATGTATCACATTGGAATAACCGAAATAAATGTTCAAACGTACCTACGTTCTGTATTTTAATTTGAAAAACCTACCTGTTACCAACTGTTCGTCTAAAATTGAGAGCCATATGTCTGTGACTATAACAGCGCCATCGATCATAAAGCGAAAAAAGTCCAACTAAAACCTATTTCATTACGTACTGCGCAAATATGTAACAAAAAACGCAGTTGATATCCGTTCGACCTATGGTAGCGCCATCTGGTTTCTCCCTTCAAGCCATACAAGTTTCGTTATTTGTAGTTTATTCGTTTGACGCGTATTTCGTGATATATTTGCCCCGGTCACGATCAATGAACCATCATATATATATATATATATATATATATATATATATATATATATATATATATATCGGCGTGTGTGTCCGTGTCAGTGTGTGTGTGTGTGTGTGTGTGTGTGTGTGTGTGTGTGTGTGTGTGTGTGTGTAAGGGATTTTCAAGGATTACTTCTAGAAACAAGACCTCCACTTAGTCATCAATCGCTGGGACTATTTGGCGCATTGAAGGGCGTACACACAGTCCAGTCCCATTAGTTTGATAACCACCTATGCTCGACATCAACGTGCAAAACCACTCGGAGGCCGCAGGTAGAGGCACTAGCAGTAGAGGGGACAAAAATCGTGTATAAAAACCCTGTTGTCGGAAGCAGAGAACAGTGCAGTCGTTGTCTTAATGCAACAACGGAGCGATTTATTTGACGTCGATAAAGGCATGCTAATCGGTTTTTTGGCCAAGGGGGGAGGCATTCCCGAAAAAAACTACGTTTTTTAACGGATTACTTGCCACCTTGGTAATACAGTTCATGGCGAAATGGCGCTGTCGCAAAACCGGCCCAGAGACAAGTGTAGTGCACTACGGGCCATTGATGACAGGGGTAAAACACAGCTCTGAAGATGTGTACGGGGGAATAGGCATGCAAATGTTGAGCAGCTGACCGCCCATATGAACCAAGCGGTTCAGGTGCCTTTTTTCATGGACTTATGCTGACCGCTGTTCATCGGTGACGAAGCCGGCCGCTGTGACCGAGCGGTTCGTAGCGCTTTATCCGGAACCGAGCTGCTGCTGCTACTACGGTCGCAGGTTCGAATCCTGCCTCGGGCATGGAAGTGTGTGATGACCTTAGGTTGGTCAGGTTTAAGTAGTTCTAAGTCTAGGGGATGGATGATCTCAGATGTCAAGTCCGATAGTACTCAGAGCCATTTGAACCATCTGTGACGAAGGCTGCAACTTGCGCGACAGTACCGCAACTGAACGTTCACTGAGTAATGACCAGTGGCATTTTCAGATGTATACGTTTTATGCTCAGTCTGTTACATGGCCGTTGGCGTGTACAGTGTAAAGCGTCTAAAAGTTATAGTCTGAGGAATGTTTCCGTGGCACTCCCTAGGTAATCTCGTCATTCTGTACGGCACAATGGATCATCAAATGTAGGCATCTACCCTTCTGAATTATGTATACCTCCGCACGCAGGCTGTATTTTCCTGCGCACCATAGCATTTACCAGCAGGTCAACGCAACGTTGTCACATAGCTCACAGTGTATATGCGTGGTTCTAAGAGCATCAGGATGATTTTACCGTACTCCCCTCGCCGCCAAATTCTCAGCAAGGTGGCCACGGCTGTGGAGTCTGCATGGCTCCACATCCCTGCCCGTAACTTCCAGAATGTCATTGACTCTCTTCTTGCACATCTCTCGGCGGTCCGCGCTGCAAAAGACAGTTAGTCAGGATTTTGAAAGGTCATCACATAAATGTGATTGGACCATGCATGTAGAGACACCATTACCGAATTTGAAGTTTCATTTTTCCTAGATGTTAATTACAACCTTATGACCACTTCTCGTAACTTCCACGTCTCATTGCCATAAGTTGAAACTGATATTACGCTACAATTTATATTACTTTTTGAGCGGACTAAAGTCTTCTGGCCACATTCTCTCTGCATTTATTTCCAGTCATCTCGCTTATAGTAGTCAGTACTTTCATGTGTAGCAAATAGAATTTGTTTGCTTATATTTTACTGATTTGTAAAATGTAAGATCAAAAGGTTCGAAGACCATTTTTAGTGAACGAAGGAATATTTTCAGATTACGATATTCGAGCTGAGGTACAATTTTACGGACTTGGCGAAGATAACATGATGACAGTAGTTTTCGATTAATGTGAAATGTAATTCATACGAATATTCTGTATAAACCTTAGGAATACCGATTCTGTTCACTAAATCTTTCACATAAGAAATTAAATTTGGTACTATGGTAACAACAGAAACAAGCAGAAGGAACCAAATAAATTTGGAGATAAAACTGAAATTTGTGGTAAGTCTTATGGGACCAAACTGCTGAGCTCGTCGGTCCCTCAGCTTACACACTACTTACTCTAACTTAAGCGCTAAGGACAAGACACACACCCGTGCCCGAGGGAGGACTCGAACCTCCAACCGGAGCAGCCGCACGAACCGTGACAAGGCGCCACGACCGCGCCGCTACCCCGGGCGGCAATCCGGAGAAAGGCTTACGACATACGTTGGCTGACACTAAAAAACCGAATATAAAAAAATGAATCTTACAGATACGCAGTCTTACTAAAACATCTGCGGATACCTTTATGTTTAATTGTTTTAAGTTTTGTTTTTAAATTTTACGCTTACTTACATGATAAGTTATTGTCAGATTTGTGATCTCGTTCAAAGCTAATGGTCTGAGTAAACTGAAAACGACTGATCTTGGTAAATGAATACAACTGAGTGCCGACTATAGATGAGGAAATAGAATTCCATCTAAATTCATCTTTCGACAATTATCTTAAAGTAGAGAACGCTTTCAGACTGCATACATTTTGAAAGAATGTGCGATCATTTTTGCCTCTCGCTATAGTTCACAAAAAGAAAAAAAAAACGATGTAATAACAGAGAGTATGGAAATTTTAATGCATATTAAAATTGCTTGCAAAGCCGATAATGCGTGGGGTTTTATTGCTCCCAGTCCACTAACAGAATTATCCCATTGTAATTCAATAATGAAATGAATATCTGATGCAATTTGGACAGGAATTTCGAGAGTAAATTTTATATTCTGTTTTCTTTTTAACTCTAAATGCACGAAAAGGCTCGAAAGCTGCAACTTTGAATTACCTAGCCAGCCATCAAAATAACGAGAGGAACCAGCATTGTGAGAAACAGTGGATTATGCAGACTGCAAAACTGATCGATAATATTCTTCTCGGGTATGCAGCCGGATCGTAACGTCTTCAAGACACAATATTTCTGCGGTCCAACTGCCCGCCATCTTCAGGTGAGAGTGCTGGTGCACGATCTCGCCAGAACTGACTTCCCAGAGCAAGCGGCGGCCTCTATAGAGGCCGCAGAAGACCCACAACGCGTGCGCGAGAAAGTGCCGTAACCGCCCTCTAGCGCAGTAGACATACCCCGCCGCCAGTGATGGAAAGAGGCGAAATCGAGATATCGCTGTCAGAAATTAAAAAAAAATTATAAAAATAAATTAAAATGTTATTCCGACGATAGAACCACAGACCGTTGTTTTTTAATGTCAGACAACACTGGGTCCCAAGTCTTACTTAAAAGAAAACCCTATTAATAGAGACAAGGGTTTTCTTTTAAGTAAGACTTGGGACCCAGTGTTGTCTGACATTAAAAAACAACGGTCTGTGGTTCTATCGTCGGAATAACATTTTAATTTATTTTTATTATTATTTTTTTTTAATTTCTGACAGCGATATCTCGATTTCGCCTCTTTCCATCACTGGCGGCGGGGTATGTCTACTGCGCTAGAGGGCGGTTACGGCACTTTCTCGCGCACGCGTTGTGGGTCTTCTGCGGCCTATATAGAGGCCGCCGCTTGCGCTGGGAAGTTGGACAACATTACACACACTGAACTCAATAACCCTATAACTACTCAAGACATCATCGATATACTCCGCACCAAACGCAACACTGCTCCTGGTCACGACCGTGTTACTTACCGTCACCTCCGTGAAGCTCCCGCCCCCTTCCTCTCCACCCTGGCCAGGCTGTACAATGTGGTCTTGTCCACCGGCTTCTACCCCGACCTGTGGAAAACCTCCCGGATCCTGATGTTCCTCAAACCCGATAAACCACCTTCCGCTGTCTCCTCCTACCGTCCTATAAGCCTTACCTCGGTCTTCAGCAAGGTCCTGGAATCCATTCTAACCCGCCGCATCCACCAGCATCTCCACCGGCACCGCTTCCTTCCCTCCACCCAATGTGGCTTTCGACCATCCTTCTCTGCCGATGACCTTCTCCTTCACCTCACTCACCTCCTCTCCGAACAACTCAACTCCCGTCGCTCCGCCATATTCCTCTCCCTTGACCTTGAACGCGCCTATGACCGTGTGTGGCATTCTGGTCTCCTCTTCAAGCTCCAAACCTTTGCTCTTCCTATTAACTACGTCCGTCTGATCGCCTCCTTCATTTCCCACCGCCCTTCCTATGTCACTATCCACAACACTGATTCCTACACCTTCTACCCCTCTGCCGGTGTGCCCCAAGGTTCCGTCCTTTCCCCTCTTCTTTACCTTCTTTATACGGCGGACATGCCTCCACCTGCACCCCCCCTTCACCTTCTCCAGTACGCCGATGACACCGCCTTCCTTGCCCTTGCCCCCACCCTGCAACGCTCCCAACACCTTCTCCAATCCCATCTGGACCGGTTCACCTCTTGGTGTAACCAGTGGTTGCTCAAGGTCAATCCTTCCAAGACCCAGGCACTCATCGTAGGCAAAACCACCCCTTCCTTCCGTCTCCTTGATTTCTATCTTACCATTTATGGCCGTCCTATTAACCTCACACCCACCCTCAAGTACCTTGGCGTCACCCTTGACCGTCGCCTCTCCTGGACCCCTCATCTCCGGACAATCCAAGCCAAGGCACGCTCCCGTCTCCACCTCCTGAAGCTCCTTTCTGGCCGCACATGGGGTCTGGACCCCTCCACCGTCCTCCACACCTATAAATCTCTCATCCGCCCTATCCTCTGTTATGCCCATCCCGCCTGGATCTCTGCCCCGCCTACCTTTTACAAATCCCTTCAAATCCTTGAACGGCATGCACTCCGCCTCGCCTATCGCATCTGCCTCCCTTCCCCCACGCGGCTCCTCTATGACCTCATCCCCTTCCCACACCTCCTCCTCTTCCTCCAACGGATACGGATCCTCTACACCTCCCGCAAGCTTGATCCTCCCCACCCGCTTGTCTCTTCCATCCTCTCCCACCCCAACCCACTGCCGCGCCTGTACTCCTGTATCCCACCTGCTCTCCATCTTCACACTCTCCACACCCTCTCCCAAGGTGGCTTCCGCCGACTCCCCCTCCCAGATGATGCCCTCCTCCCCTCCATCTACCCCTCCTACCAACTTTGAGCCTTGCCTTCCCCTCTCCTCTCATTTTCCTGTGGGCACCCTCTCTCCCTTCTCTCCCTCCCTCTCTCCCTCCTTCCATCCTTACCTCCCCTCCCCCTCTCCCTGGGCTTCCACCCCCCTCTTTTCGTTTTCTCCCCTCCTCCTCCCTGGCATCCTATCTCCCCCTCCCTCCTTCCCTCCCCCTGTTTTTTCCCTTGGCAGGCCCCCAGCTTTTCGGTGTGGACAGTGCCCCTGCAAGCGCTGAAGCCCATCTCCGCAGTGTCCGTATCTTTCGTCCCGTCTGTGCCTCGAGTGTTTCTTCGTTTTCTGCTCCACCGTTCACCTGTGCTAGTGTTCTCTGTTCCGTGCTGTGCTGCCCGTTTTTTTTTTTAAAAAAAAACTGAAACAGTGCTGCGTCGGTGAACGACTTCAATTCTTTTTATTCTCTGTTGTCTTCTGATTTTTGTCCTCCATGTCTGTGTTTTGAGATTATGTCTTCCTGTTTTTATCTCTTGTATGTTTCTTGTGGCCGAAGAGCGGCATATTAGGCCGCTGCCGGCCTACCTTTGTAGGTATAAAATGACAATAAAGAAAAGAAAAAAAAAACGCTGGGAAGTCAGTTCTGGCGAGATCGTGCACCAGCACTCTCACCTGAAGATGGCGGCCAGTTGGACCGCAGAAATATTGTGTCTTGAAGACGTTACGATCCGGCTGCATACACGAGAAGAATATTATCAATTATTACGCCGGGAAAGCCTTCGTAGTCACTGCAAAACTGATTGTCTTCCTTGAGCTGTGACTCGAAGCTGGTCCACTGTACAATGGACATGATTTACGCAACACAGCCAATTTTATTATCGGCAAGAATGACAACAAATAGGGTGGGTTGCCGATTGAGGTGCTCCTCAAGGTCACATCCTGATTACTCTGACCTCTTTTCATTCATAAGCAGTTACCTTCCACTCTCAAAACAAGTGTGGCTCAAGCTAACAGCTCAAGTGCCAAAGGGCACGTGAGCTCAGAAGTTATCTCGCAACAGCATCTAAGCTCCGAAGTTCAAAGGTTCCAATTTCGAACCCTGCCATTTGCAAATATTTTAATTTTCCTGTGATTTCATCAAAATTTCGAAACAACGTTTAACGCAGGCAATTGCGCGAACCGTCGTGGCCTCCAGGTTTCTAGCCCTCAGGCCTTAGGTTAGATTGAAACCCTCCCACTCCCGGGTCCCCTGCTCTCCAGGTCGTATGTTCCATCCGTGCATACGAAAGCGCTACAAAAAAGACTGTCTCCGTCTACAATTTCTAAGTAGCTTAATTTGTATGTAATTTGATAACATCTGTCAGCAAAGAGTACTTAGCACAATTACATGAAACTATTGGCACAAACCTGCGATATTTACTTGTGCTGACACACGTTCATATGATATTACATGCAAATTAAGTTTCTTATTATGCGTAAACTGAGACATTACACTGTTTTATTATGATACTCGTATTTACGTATGCAAGAGTCGAACGTAGGGCCTGAATGTTAAGAGCCTGGGAGGGTACAGGAGATTGAGCCGAAACCTTAGGGCTAGAGACCTAGGGATCGTGAAGCTTGATGCATTTCGCAGCAGTAAACGATGTTACGAAATTTCGATTAAATTACATCAATATTAAAATATTAGCAACTGCCCGGTACCTTTGGTGTCACGAGCTTAGATGTTATTGCAAAATAGCATGTGACATCACATGCCTTTGAGCTATTAGGATGCACAACACATGTTTTGAGAGTGGAGGGCAGTTGCTTAAAAGTGGAAATAGGCCAGATTAATTAGTGTGTGACCTGGCGCAGCGGTTCAGTCGGCAACCCAGCCTGCTACAACAGTCTCAGGTTTACTTTAAGAAGGATAGTAACGGACATAAGCTCCCTGGGAAAAAAAAATTAGTCATCTCCTTAACACAGCAGACAGCTCGTTTTGGTGTACTGTAAACGTTGTAGAACCGGCACCAGTTGATCATATGTGTCAGTCAGTTGTAGGAATAAGCGCAGCAAGATGATCGACGAGGAGACGTGCCGGAATGGGTGAAAGGAAATATCGTGTTTGTACATTCTCATAGACTAGCCGTGGATTAAGTTGCTCCATTTGTAGGTATCTCACTCGGATTGTTCAACTCGCCTACAAGGAATGGAGTACAGCACGTGTGGTCCGACAAGTCGCGATTTCGTCTCTTTTCAAATACCGAGGCGTTTCACTCGCGGTACATATGATGTATTCCGGACGAGAGGTCGTAATGTGATGTTCTGTTTTGCTTTATATATATATATTCGTAGCATTCTTTGAGTCCACTCATTCAGTTTTTCTTGACATGAAACGGTCAGTTACCAGGCATGTTCATACCGTTGACGTTGAAAGCCTTATCAGTGTATATACTATCCATAAGGTGACATATGCCGTCATTGGATCAAAATCTACGTCATCTTTCCAGGTATACAATTTTGCAACCATGCTATACTTCTTAGGCATGAGAAACCGCAACTTTCCATTCTGCATCTAAATCTACACTTCCATGTATGTGACGCAGATCACGACAAATATCATTGTCACTTTACCCCTTCCTGTCCCATTAGCAATTGGTGTGTCGTAAGAACGACTTTCGATTAACAGTTGTTGTTGTTGTTGTTGTTGTGGGCTTCAGTCCAAAGACTAGTTTAATGCAGCTCTCCGTATTAGTCCATCCTGTGCAAACTACGTCGTATCAACTTCGCTACCGTAAGCCATAGCCATCTGAACCTCCTTGCGGTAAGAGTTTATCTCCATCTCCAATTTTCATAGCTCCCCTACACACGCGCCCATTCTCTCCTATTACTGAACTGAGCAAATCTTGTTGTCTCAGGGTGTGTCCATTCAGTTGATCCCTTCCTACCAATTTACCCTACGTACAAGTCTATACAGAAGTCAAATACTATGGAAAGGACTTCCCAACATTCAAATTAGATATTTCTTTTTTTCATAAGTTTCCTTTCTATTGCCAGTCTACATTATATATTCTCTCTAATTTCGTCATAGTCAGTTATTTTCGTACCCAAATATCAAATCAGGTGCACCTTTCTCCCTAGTGTCGCATTTCCTAAATGCTTCCCTCAGTATCACTTGATTTAATTGGATAGAAACTACAGAATGGGGAGTCAACTTCATGTTAGGTTTCACGCTACGCAACGAAAATCTGTAGAGAGTATATTTTGATCGACAATGAAAAAAATGAAAAACAAAGCAAGACATTGTTGCAAGTAATGCGACTTTGGACTATGTGTTGATCCGTACTTTGGATTTATGCTACAAAAAAAAAATATTGAAATGTGTAGCATCGAATAAAGGCCGGCCGTTGTGGCCGAGCGGTTCTAGGCGCTTCAGTCCAGTACCGCGCTGCTGCTACGGTCGCAGGTTCGAATCCGGCCTCCGGCAAGGATGTGTGTGATGTCCTTAGGTTAGGGGACTGATGGCCTCAGATGTTAAGTCCCATAGTGCTTAGAGCCATTTGAACCATATGAATAAATAGGCTAACGGTTGTTGTTATTGTAGACTTCAGTCAGAGGACAGATATAATGCAGCTCTTCACGCTACCAAGCCTCTTCATCCCTGAATAAATACTGCGACCTACATTCTTCTGAACCTGTTTTTTGTATTTAACCCCTGGGGCTTAGTTTACAACTCTCAGCCACCATATTTCCGTCCATTACCACATAATCGATTTCTTGGTCTTAGTTTACAACTCTCAGCCACCATATTTCCGTCCATTGCCACATAATCGATTTCTTGGCTGTCAACTGAGCTGTTCGTATAGTTAGGTTGTACAACTAATTTCTTCGTTTCGCCAGTAAGATATAGTACCTCAATACTTACTACCAACTTAAGGGGAGTTAGACCGGAATTTTTTTCAAATTTACGGGTTTTTATGTCATTATAAATTTGAAATTTTCCGAATAAAATGATATATGTAACACTTATAAACCCACAGGGGAAGCATTTTATTTTATTTTTTAAAATATGATCTACGCCGGTGGAAAATGTTAACATTTTTCTGAGCATTACTTCAAGATCTAATAAAACCGGTAATTTTTTACATTGAAGGCTGTGGATTGCTGTGTTATAAAGGTACAATTAGCTGTTTGTATTGTTCATGTCCGGAAGAGGATGTGCAGCAGGTTGAGGAAGTTGAAACAAAGTTTGAGAAACATGAAACTTTCTGATGGTAAAACCATAAGAGGCAGGCTGACAGAGAAAATGATCGATGAACTACAGCAGTATTATGGAACGACCCTTAGAAATAATACTGAGGATTTGTTGAAAAAGAAGCAGGCTGTGTGGGCTACATTCTCCCACAGAATGTCAACTGATGAAAAACCAGTACAATACCATTGCCCTCCTGGATCTGATTCATGGTGCAATTACTGCAATGCCCAGTTCTCAAACAGTTCATACAGCTATAAACATTCCATCCAAGCAGCAGTCATGGATATCATAAAACCTATTAACAAAGACCTGGCAAATCCTGAATTACTGAAGAAGTATCTACATGGTCAGACTCAAAATCCCAACCGAGCGAGGTGGCACAGTGGTTAGCACACTGGACTCGTACTTGGGAGGACGACGGTTCAAACCCGCGTCCGACCATCCCGATTTGGGTTTTCCGTGATTTCCCTAAATCGCTTCAGGCAAATGACGGGATGGTTCCTTTGGAAGCGCACGGCCGATTTCCTTCCCCATCCTTCCCTATCGAGGCGTGACAGATGACTTCACTGTTTGGTACCCTTCCCAGCAACCAATCGACATCCCTACGAGTCGTTCAATAATCTTATATAGACTCGCTTACAAAAATCTGTTTTTGTTGGAATGAAGACACTATAGTGGAGGGGGGGGGGGGGGGAGGAAGTGTTCAGTGATGCTGTTATTGCTTTCAATGATGGCAACATTGGTAGATTGAAAGTGCGGCAGCATATGGGAATTAATCCTGGAGCAAACTGCATCAGAGAACTTGAACACATGGATAAGATCCGCATTGGCAAAGCAGATTATGGAGCACAGTTTGCCACTAAGGGGTCCAGAAAGAAGAAAAGAAGAAAAAATTTGGAAAAAGTTCAAGAGGATGGTATACAGTATGGTTCTTCTGAGTGAGCAAAAAAAAAAAAAAAAAAAAAAAAAGGAGCATATATTAAGTGAGTTCAATCTTTTGAAACTTTAGAAGCAGTTCCTGAAAATATACGTTTTCTGTTGCATTTCTCCCTATATTTCAGAAACCACTTCGAATAGAATATTCAATTTTTCAGGGAGTAATAACATATATATCCTGAGTCTACTGAATTCAAAGAAGAACATAATGTTGTGTATAATTAAAATTATTTAGCATAACGTACAAAAAAGTACACAAAATTTTAACCGTGTAATTAAAAGGTTTTATTCCCAAAATCAGTGGCTGAAATGCAATTATTGTAATTCAGTACACTCAGAACATACAGTTTAATGTCCTGTAAAAGTTTCATGTCAATTGCTACAGTGGTTCCTGAAATACAGGGAAGCCAATTCACTCAATTTAACATTGTCGGGATAGAGCGTTCCAACTCCCCTTAATCGTCAGTATTCTTCTGTAGCAGCGCATTACAAAGGCTTCCACCGTATTCCTACGTGAACTGCTTATCGTCCACGTTTCACTTGCGTACAATTACTACGCGACTCTCCCACAACTCTCGAACCCCGACCAGTTGCACTATACCCGGCTAATAGCGTCCAGGGGCAACAAAATTTGATTTTCAGTATTTCACACTATTACTGACCGAATACAAAAATTTAAAATTCTGTCATAATTCACTCATTTGACACAATAAGATACGACATGAGGATGCAGAAGGCAATGGAAACCACTGCATTAAAGACACGTAACGTGTATCCACAGGATATGTGGCCTGTAGTTGAAGAAGTGTCATGATGATCTCTCCATTGGCAAAAGATTCCGGAATAGCCCCCCATTCGGATCTCAGGGAGCAGACTGCCAAGGGGGAGGTTACCATGAGAAAAAGATTGAATAATCAACGAAAGGATAATGTTCTACGAGTCGGGGCGTGGAATGTCAGAAGCTTGAACGTGGTAGGGAAACTAGAAAATCTGAAAAGGGAAATGCAAAGGCTCAATCTAGATATAGTAGGGGTCAGTGAAGTGAAGTGGAAGGAAGACATGGATTTCTGGTCACATGAGTATCGGGTAATATCAACAGCAGCAGAAAATGGTATAACAGGTGTAGGATTCGTTACGAATAGGAAAGTAGGGCAGAGGGTGTGTTACTGTGAACAGTTCAGTGACCGGGTTGTTCTAATCAAAATCGACAGCAGACCAACAACGACAACGATAGTTCAGGTATACATGCCGACGTCGCAAGCTGAAGATGAACAGATAGAGAAAGTGAATGAGGATATTGAAAGGGTGATGCAGTATGTAAAGGGGGACGAAAATCTAATAGTCATGGGCGACTGGAATGCAGTTGTAGGGGAAGGAGTAGAAGAAAAGGTTACAGGAGAGTATGGGCTTGGGACAAGGAATGAAAGAGGAGAAAGACTAATTGAGTTCTGTAACAAGTTTCAGCTAGTAATAGCGAATACCCTGTTCAAGAATCACAAGAGGAGGAGGTACACTTGGAAAAGGCCGGGAGATACAGGAACATTTCAATTAGATTATATCATGGTCAGACAGAGATTCCGAAATCAGATACTGGATTGTAAGGCGTACCGAGGAGCAGATATAGACTCAGATCACAATATAGTAGTGATGAAGAGTAGGCTGAAGTTCAAGACATAAGTCAGGAAGAATCAATACGCAAAGAAGTGGGATACGGAAGTTCTAAGGAATGACGAGATACGTTTGAAGTTCTCTAACGCTATAGATACAGCAATAAAGAATAGCGCAGTAGGCAGCACAGTTGAAGAGGAATGGACATCTCTAAAAAGGGCCATCACAGAAGTTGGGAAGGAAAACATAGGTACAAAGAGGGTAGCTGCAAAGAAACCATGGGTAACAGAAGAAATACTTCAGTTGATTGATGAAAGGAGGAAGTACAAACATGTTCCGGTAAAATCAGGAATACAGAAATACAAGTCGCTGAGGAATGAAATAAATAGGAAGTGCAGGGAAGTTAAGACGAAATGGCTGCAGGAAAAATGTGAAGACGACGTAAAAGATATGATTGTCGGAAGGACAGACTCAGCATACAGGAAAGTCAAAACAACCTTTGGTGACATTAAATGCAACGGTGGTAACATTAAGAGTACAACGGGAATTCCACTGTTAAATGCAGGGTGAAGATTTGTCTGATGTGATAGAAGAAGAAACAGGAGTCGATTTAGAAGAGATAGGGGATCCAGTATTAGAATCGGAATTTAAAAGAGCTTTGGAGGACTTACGGTCAAATAAGGCAGAAGGGATAGATAACATTCCATCAGAATTTCTAAAATCATTAGGGGAAGTGGCAACAAAACGACTATTCACGTTGGTATGTAGAATATATGAGTCTGGCGACATACCATCTGACTTTCGGAAAAGCATCATCCACACAATTCCGAAGACGGCAAGAGCTGACAAGTGCGAGAATTATCGCAAAATCAGCTTAACAGCTCATGAATCGAAACTGCTTACAAGAATAATATACAGAAGAATGGATAATAAAATTGAGAATGCGCTAGGTGACGATCAGTTTGGCTTCAGAAAATTCTGACGTTACGGCTAATAATGGAAGCAAGGCTAAAGAAAAATCAAGACACGTTCATAGGATTTGTAGACCTGGAAAAACCGTTCGAAAATATAAAATGGTGCAAGCTCTTCGAGATTCTGAAAAAAGTAGGGATAAGCTATAGGGAGAGACGGGTCATATACAATATGTACAACAACCAAGAGAGAATAATAAGAGTGGACGATCAAGAACGAAGTGCTCGTATTAAGAAATGTGTATGACAAGGCTGTAGCCTTTCGTCCCTACTCTTCAATCTGTACGTCGAGGAAGCAATGATGGAAATAAAAGAAAGGTTCAGGAATGGAATTAAAATACAAGGCGAAAGAATATCAATGATACGATTCGCTGCTGGCATTGCTATCCTGAGTGGAAGTGAAGAAGAATTAAATGATGTGCTGAACGGAATGAACAGTCTAATGAGTACACAGTATGGATTGAGAGTAAATCGGAGAAAGACGAAGGTAATGAGAAGTAGTAGAAATGAGAACAGCGAGAAACTTAACATCGGGATTGATACTCACGAAGTCAATGAATTTAAGGAATTATGCTACCTAGGCAGTAAAATAACTAATGACGGACGGAGCAAGGAGGACATCAAAAGCAGACTCGCTATGGAAAAAAAGGCATTTCTGGCCAAGAGAAGTCTATTAATATCAAATACCGGCCTTAACTTGAGGAAGAAATTTCTGAGGATGTACGTCTGGAGTACAGCATTGTATGGTAGTGTAACATGGACTGTGGGAAAACCGGAACAGAAAAGAATCGAAGCATTTGAGATGTGGTGCTACAGACGAATGTTGAAAATTAGGTGGACTGATAAGGTAAGGAATGAGGAGGTTCTACGCAGAATCAGAGAGGAAAGGAATATGTGGAAAACACTGATAAGGAGAAGGGACAGGATGATAGGACATCTGCTAAGACATGAGGGAATGACTTCCATGGTACTAGAGGGAGCTGTAGAGGGCAAAAACTGTAGAGGAAGACAGAGATTGGAATACGTCAAGCAAATAATTGAGGATGTTGCAAGTGCTACTCTTAGATGAAGAGGTTAGCACAAGAAAGGAATTCGTGGCGGGCCGCATCAAACCAGTCAGTAGACTGACGACAAAAAAAAAAAAAAAGATACGTATCGCAGTGTGTTTCTGTCTGGAGACAAAGTAACTGATTGCGCGGAAATTTCTGGACTTTGTTCATCCACTACCTGAGAACGAAAGCACTTAGCGACTTCCAACAAACTTTACACATAATGTCACATTTTCCCAAATGTTGTCCCCACAAAATAATGAAAGGAAAAAAGTTTATCGCTTACTAAATTTCCATTGTTGATGGAGGAAAATGGGAGCATCAGGAGTGACGTTTTAATTTATTACTTCTTTGCTACCAACTCTATTCGTAGCACACTTTGTAAACAATATCTACACATATCACTGAATGTACTTGCAACATTAGACCACAGTACGAAGCTGAATAGTCAGCGTGACGGACTGCCGTCTTAAGGGACCCGGGTTCGATTCCCGGCTGGGTAGGGGATTTTCTCCGCTCAGGGACTGGGTGTTGTGTTGTCTTCATCATCATTTCGCCCCCATCCGGCGCGCAGGTCACCCAATGTGGCGTCGAATGTAACAAGACCTGCAGCAAGGCGGCAGGACCTGCCCCATAGGGGCCTCCCAGCCAATGAAGCTAAGCGCTTATTTCCATTTGAAAACTGTACGAAACACTGTACACGAGATACGACGTTACAAACACTGAGTTGCATGAAAACTAGCTTTTGCATAAAATGGAAACTACCAAGACTATAATCAAGCAGTGTTTCATAATGAAAGAACTGAGCGACTTCAAATAGTACAAATGGCGGTTGTCAGTGCCCTAGAACTTCAAACTACTTAAAACTAACCAACCTAAGGACATCACACACATCCATGCCCGAGGCAGGATTCGAACATGCGACCGTAGCGGTCGCGCGATTCCAGATTGAAGCGACTAGAACCGCTTGGTCACACAGGCCGGTTGAGCGACTTCCAACAAACTTTAAGCATAATTTCAAAGCTTCCTTAAACTTTTTCTCGCACACATTCATAACATCGAATAATAACACATATAAACTCTCTTGTAAAGTGTTCGGAAGCCTGAACCTGCTTTATACACGAGAGTTCGATTCTTTAATGAATCTGGCTTTAGTGGTAGCTTTAACAAAGATTTCCTAACATTTAAATTTACATTATATTTTAAGAAATTCCTCTTTTCCCGAAACGCTTTTAATGCAGTCTGCATTTTATATCCTCTAATTCGGCTATCACATCTATTTTCCAGCTCAAAGTAGCAGACTCATCTATTGCCATTAGTGTCTTATTTCGCAGTCTAAATCCCTCAGTATCGCCTGATTTAATTCGATGATGCTCCATTACCGTTGTCTTACTTTCGTTGATATTCATTTCATAACCTCTTTTCACGATATGAGTGACGATTAAACAAACTTGTATGATGTCGGCAAGAACGGATGGGGAACGGGGAAGCTGGCGCGCAGTCGAAGTTTGCCAGGAGCGCCATCCCCCCTTGTTACGCCGCTCCACGTATCGACTGTGTCCGCGAACGGCTTGCAGCAGGGGGCGAGCGCCACGTGTCCGTCTGCTCGGCAGAGCAGCGGTCAGAGGTTGCTCTGCACAGTGCACTACGTCACAAGAGAGTTGCAAAGACCTCCCTGTGATCGGCAGACAACTCTGCATCTGAACAGATGCGGAACTCCTTGCAACGATAACAGGAGGAAAAGATCGTCATAACGCAGATTCTCAGACGAACTTGTCGTTTCTGACAGTCCCAGCCGCTGGCGTCCCTGCAGCCATGCTCTTTCACATATCTCACGCCAGCTGGCGCCTTGTTAGGGAAGTGAACATGCTGCCAAATTCAAGCAGATCGAAACCATGTGACACGTCGAGATACCTTGTAATGTAATGCAAACGTTTGTACTTTGAATGTGCGGACCAGTTGCTAGTGACTCTACATTTCACAGACGCATATGGGACGTAAATGGAAATCATTACGTTATAAAATACAAAAGCTGTTGAGGTGGTAGGAGTAGACAGTAACAATGCAATGCAACCCTTATTGCTCCCATTTCATCTACACTTCCTGTATGTCCTTTTCCTTCTTACCAAACCCTGTCAGAACTATAATTTGGTTTCAGCATGCGTTTCGTGGCGTATTTATAACTATAGTATCTGACTACCTGGTGTTGTTGGGTATGTATATATTTCAATCACATGTACAGTCGTGCTCAAAAGTATCCGAACGACCTGAATTGCATTTCGCCTGATTCGCATACAACCCACTTAACGCCGCTGTCTAGCAGGTCCTCTAATCGCTTCTTGGTACAGTCGTTTGACTATTGAAAATGGTTCCAACGAGTCACCACTAGAAAACACTGCTCTGTATCGCAATAACTCGAGATGTAAAGTAATACTACGATACTAAACATATCAGGGAACATCTTATCACAGGTCAGACTGTCCTTAACGCTTGTAGGCTCACATTTATTACAATAAATGACATACCTGAAATGTCACCACGCTCATTATCACGTCACATAGATAACGTACGTAGTAAGTTCGTCGTATTCATGATTTCCTCTTCACAGTAACATACCGTACTTATTATTTAACACAAAATGACATTAAAACTTTAAGTTATTCACGAGCATCTAGTTGAGAATATGTATGAACTTCAAATGACACGACGAACCGTCTCGTTCTGCATATGGATTCAAACCCAGGTCATGCAGACTAAGCAAAGATTTCGTGACTGACGGAAACTAGCAGTCATTCCTGATCAGGCATACAGAGAGTGATATACCTCGATTTTAGACAGTATCAATTAGCAAATACCAACTTTAAATTACATAACGCAAACATTTTTAACGGACCCGAACTCTTACCCAGCACCTATTGTCCCTGTTAACGAACTACGAAAGATGTTAAATATTGCTTCTTAACAAGTAACTTATTTGAAATGCCGTGAGGTAAAGCTTTGTGTTGGACAGGGGTTCGAACCCACAACCTAATCGGATAGATGTCTAAGCACAATCAACTGTGACATATCACATTTTCTCGGCAGTAACTAGATGTTTTAAATGAAATGACGAGACGAAACACTTATTTTTTCCTTCCCAGGACTCCAACCAGGCACCTATCGCTGTTATATTCTAGAGAAAACGAACGTTAAATATGGGTTTGTTGCACCAGCAGCGGCATGTGAGCATGTGTGAACTAGAAATAATATGACGAAGAGTTCAGTGCTGGCTGGGAATAGAACCCCACACATATCGTTGTTGACTACACACAAAGAGACGCCAGCTACCGAATTTTTCTCCACGAGCAGCTCAGAATACCATCTTGAACTTACAGTGATGGTGCAAATAGTTCTGTGTCTCACTGGGTGTCAAAAACGTCAAATATTGTTAGTGTTGACAACGAATGAAAATCCATTAAAAATCGAAATTATTATCCACCAGCAGTTAGGTGCTCTCATGTTAGATCTTGATAACACATAATGAAATCTTTAGTGCCGGGCCAGGATTCGAAACCATCACGCGCAATATGTGGAGATGTTGAGGAATCTGCAGTTTTGAACAAACAACAAATTATATCCGATCTGTATTGTCACGAAGGGAACAAATTCCGCGTTAAAGGCGGTCTGAGTTGCCTTCTCAGTTCAGAACCAACTTTATCGACATACGAAAGGTTAGATAAAAATGGAATAAGTGTCCTGTGACCCTACATAGCGTTCGTTTCGTCACTAGAAGTAAATAACTAGTATAAGAAAGGTCATTGGTGATAGAGTTTCTACATGTGGCCACTCCAGACTTTATTGTGGCTCAACCTAACGTCTACTTGGTAGAGAAGGAATATCATTTTTAATGTGAATTTCAGACCACAGTGCCATTATATCTTCTTCACTTGGTGTAGCCAGAAGAAAATGGAATGTGTCTCTCCCTATCTAAATTCACTGACCGAAGTTAGAATCGAACCCAGACCTTAGATATATGAACCTCTCATCAGCCTAACAGACCAGCAAATCCTCTTGTGAATTGCTCATTTTTCTATGTACTTCACTGGCTGAGAATTCTGACACACAGGCTTCATGTATCAATTTGCAGAAATTTAAATAGGAAGTGTTCCCTTCCACTTGAGCTATTTTATTACGCTATCTGTTTGTTGAAAACGTTGTGCAGTGCAAAAGAAACGGTATAACTGTTTGTCTCTGAGATGTATTGACCTGGCCAAATGCATTATCCCACAGCGCTGTGGAATCCAGAAGCTCTGGAGATATTGTTCTTGACTTCTGCAGCTGTAACAGATACGTGTTAGCTAATAGCGTAACGGTAAGTATCGTGCACTGTAAATAAGATGTCGCTTGTTCGAGTACATTTACTGCGATATTTTAGAAAACGCAATTTGCTGTCTGGTTGGGTTGTGAATGAAGAAAGGCAACGCGTTTTTGTTATCACGTAACGTCTTCATCAACTACTTTAGTTTTAATGTAATCTACGAGTAATTGCCAATGTTTGATATTAACATGGAAAGGATTCCGTAGACAGAGAATGAACCGTGTTGGGTTCGTATCTCTGTCACAGAACTTCACATCATGCACTTCATCTTTAAATACATGCACACTTTGTTACTTTAGAATAGAGGTATATCAGACATCTTTCGTTGTTAATTAACAGGGACGAAGGGGTCTTGACAGACGCCCCAGTTTATTACAAAAATTGTCGTCTTTTATTTTCAAATTTAGATTTGGATACTGGTATTGGCAAAAACTTCGGTAATTCATGACTCTTCATGGCTAGTCATCAATATGATATGATTAGATTAGATTACATTTGATTAATTCTTGTTTCATAGATCATGAATACGATATTTCGTAATGATGTGGAACTTGTCATTTTAATGAAACATCTCTTTACAGCCAGCCAGTATTGCACAACGGTGTTATGATAGAAAAATGAGCCATTCATAAGAGGATTTCCTGGTCTGTTAGGCTGATAAGAGGATCTTGTATCTATGGTCTGGGTTCGATTCCAACTTCGGTCATTAATTTTAGAAAGGGAGAGACAGATTCCATTATCTTCTGGCTACACCAAGTGAAGAAGATATAATGGCACTGTGGTCTGAAATTCACATTAAAAATGATACTCCTTCTCTAGCAAGTAGACGTTAGCTTGGGCCACAATAAAGTCTGGAGTGGC
Source organism: Schistocerca gregaria (assembly GCF_023897955.1). Taxonomy (NCBI): domain Eukaryota; kingdom Metazoa; phylum Arthropoda; class Insecta; order Orthoptera; family Acrididae; genus Schistocerca; species Schistocerca gregaria. The sequence goes on from NC_064927.1 coordinate 252,929,572, forward strand.
CACATGTAGAAACTCTATCACCAGTAACCTTTCTTATACTAGTTATTTATTTCTAGTGACGAAACGAACGCTATGTAGGGTCACAGGACACTTATTCCATTTTTTATCTGACTTTCTGTATGTCGATAAAGTTGGTTCTGAACTGAGAATGCAATTCAGACCGCCTTTAACGCGGAATTTGTTCCCTTCGTGACAATACAGATCGGATATAATTTGTTGTTTGTTAAAAAATGCGGATTCCTCAACATCTCCACACATTGCGCGTGAATGGGTTCGAATCCTGGCCCGGCACTAAAGATTTCATTGTGTGTTATCAAGATCTAACATGAGAGCACCTATCTGCTGGTGGATAATAATTTCGATTTTTAATGGATTTTCATTCGTTGTAAACACTAACGATATTCGACGTTTTTGACACCCAGTGAGACACAGAACTATTTGCAACATCACTGTAAGTTCAAGATGGTATTCTGAGCTGCTCGTGGAGAAAAATTCGGTAGCTGGCGTCTCTTTGTGTGTAGTCAACAACGATATGTGTGGGGTTCTATTCCCAGCCAGCACTGAACTCTTCGTCATATTATTTCTAGTTCAAACAAGATCACATGTCGCTGCTGGTGCAACAAACCCATATTTAACGATCGTTTTCTCTAGAATATAACAGCGATAGGTGCCCGGTTGGAGTCCTGGGAAGGAAAAAATTACTGTCTCGTCTCGTCATTTCATTTAAAACATCTAGTTACTGCCGAGAAAATGTGATATGTCACAGTTGATTGTGCTTCGATATCTATCCGATTAGGTTGTGGGTTCGAACCCCTGTCCAACACAAAGCTTCACCTTACAGCATTTCAAATAAGTTACTTGTTAAGAAGCAATATTTAACATCTCTCGTAGTTCGTTAACAGGGACAATAGGTGCTGGTTAGGAGTTCGGGTCCGTTAAAAATGTTTGCGTTGTGTAATTTAAAGTTGGTATTAGCTAATTGATACTGTCTAAAATCGAGGTATATCACTCTCTGTATGCCTAATCAGGAATGACTGCTAGTTTCCGTCAGTCACGAAATCTTTGCTTAGTCTGCATGACCTGGGTTTGAACCCATATGCAGAACGAGACGGTTCGTCGTGTCATTTGAAGTTCATACATATTCTCAACTAGCTGCTCGTGAATAACTTAAAGTTTTAATGTCATTTTGTGTTAAATAATAAGTACGGTATGTTACTTTGAAGAGGAAATCATGAATATGACGAACTTACTACGTACGTTACCTATGTGACGTAATAATAAGCGTGGTAACATTTCAGGTATGTCATTTATTGTAATAAATGTGAGCTTACAAGCCTTAAGGACAGTCTGACCTGTGATAAGATGTTCCCTGATATTTGTAGTATCGTAGTATTACTTTACATCTTGAGTTCTTGCGATACAGAGCAGTGTTTTCTAGTGGTGACTCCTTGGAACCATTTTCAATAGTCAAACGACTGTACCAAGGAGCGATTAGAGGACCTGCTAGACAGCTGCGTTATGTGGGTTGCATGTGAAATCAGGCGAAATGCAATTCATGTCGTTCGGATACTTTTGAACATGACTGTACATATCCGTATCTCCTCCTTCCTTCTCTCTCTGCCCACCATCTCTTTCAACCCCTCTCTACACATCCTCCACTCCCTCTCTTTGTCCTCCACCTCCACTCTCTTTCCACCTTCTCTTCCTCTCTCTGTCCCACTTCTCCTGCCACTTTCTCAGTTTATCCCCTCCACAAATGCCTCAAATTCTTCAGTCAGTGCTGCGAACTGGAATTTTCTCTCCCGCACACCGTTAGGCCGTCTTCCGCTCACGCCCCAACATCGTGCAGCCTGCCTCCAGTGGTGTCGCGACAGGCGTGAATGGAGGGACGAATGGAGACGTGTCGTCTTCAGCGATGAGAGTCGCTTCTGCCTTGGTGCCAATGATGGTCGTATGCGTGTTTGGCGCCGTTCAGGTGAGCGCCACATTCAGGACTGCATACGACTGAGGCACACAGGGCCAACACCCGGCATCATGGTGTGGGGAGCGATCTCCTACACTGGCCGTACACCTCTGGCGATCTTCGAGGGGACACTGAATAGTGCACGGTACATCCAAACCGTCATCGAACCCATCGTTCTACCATTTCTAGACCGGCAAGGGAACTTGCTGTTCCAACAGGACAATGTACGTCCGCATGTATCCCGTGCCACCGAACGTGCTCTAGAAGGTGTAAGTCAACTACCCTGGCCAGCAAGATCTCTGGATCTGTCCCCCATTGAGCATGTTTGGGACTGGATGAAGCGTCGTCTCACGCGGTCTGCACGTCCAGCACTAACGCTGGTCCAACTAAGGCGCCAGGTGGAAATGGCATGGCAAGCCGTTCCACAGGACTACATCCAGCATCTCTACGATCGTCTCCATGGGAGAATAGCAGCCTGCATTGCTGCGAAAGGTGGATATACACTGTACTAGTGCCGACATTGTGCATGCTCTGTTACCTGTGTCTATGTGCCTGTGGTTGTGTCAGTCTGATCATGTGATGTATCTGACCCCAGGAATGGGACAATGAATTCACGGTGTTCTTATTTCAATTTCCAGGAGTGTATTTTCCCGGTAAAGTGGAGGCTAGTGAAGGTTATAGACTACCATTTCCTCATGGAGCACCTTGTATATGCAAGCCACCCAGCGGTAGATAATATAACTGCATGCGATTGTTGCATCCCCAAGGCAATAAGCGTCGGGGAAAAGTGTCGGCAGGCTGTGCACTCGGCGCCAGCGGTACGCGGTCCCCGGGGCGTGTCTCTGCTGACACAGGGTTCGGCGACTGCCTGCTTCGCCTCTGAGGGCCACCGCGAAGACAAATGGATTCACTGGTTTATCTGCGCCAAGTTTCCTGTAAGTGCTTACGTTACCGGAGTCGGCAAACTCTACTCACAGGGGCGTTTATCTACTGAATGAGCAAACTGCTTCGCCTGCTAAGTTTTAACTGCACTTTGCCGGACCGGAAACTTGGCGGCGAGTTTCACTGATCTACAGGCCTGTGCGTGACTGGCTCCTCTCAGAGCGACTGTCGGGACAAGGTTTGCGTTTCTGATACCGCTAACTGGTGTGTGTGCGTGAAAGAGAGCGAGGGAGCAAGGTAGTGGAAACGAAAACGAGAGCGAGTGAAGTACTGAGAGAAAACTGTTGTGCAGCATAACAGGCCGACGAGCAGTTTGTAGCCAACATTCCAAAATAAGATTTCACAATTTGTTTTTCTCTGTGTTACGACATCGATAGTGTTGGGAATACAGTAACTGCGTACTATTATCAACTTAGGCACAACATCCACGTTAGCGGAAAAGTGTTTGACTACTAGTTCTTTGAACATCGCAGACTGCACACTATTGCTATCAACTTATACACTTTTTCACATAACTATGGGAACACAATACCAAATAATCAATAAAGTTATTACTAGTATGTTACAAAATACTGTTATGTGGTTATAACTAAAATGTAGCTAATCACAGATGTCCAATGTGGACTGTAATTACCCTGTGACAGAGTAGATATTCTAATGGATTAAAGAGAAACTGATTTACGCTGGAAAAAAATTATTTCCTGGTTTGGCTACCTGGTGCAAATCAAACGCTGTGAGCGCAAGAAATGTTTTTATATGTAATGAGCTAGGAACGGACATGGCTACGAAAGACCAAACAGCTAAGAAAGTCATGATGTTTTTAACCACCGCTCACACAATTTCTGTCTTCGAGCTGCTGTACAGCACCAGATTTGCACCTGGTGGCCGAAACTGGAATTACTTTTTTTCCAGCGTCATCAGTTCCGAATGAAAGCGTTAGAACACCTACCAAATTTCGCTGCCATATAGTAATTACAGCACATACTAGACCTCTATAAGTATGCGCAATTTAATTATAACCACCCAATACTATACATTAGGGTTATTCGGAAAGTAAGGAAAATGGAAACCGCAGTGAAAATCCGATGAAGTTTTGCACAGGTGTGTTGGGCAGTGTCTCTAGCATGCATGTCGATCGCTTTACGCCGTTATTTTTGGTTTCGAGCACACAGCGAGCGCATAACGATACCTAGAGCACTAGCGTCTCCCACCAAGTACGAGGGCCTGGTGAGAAATTTCGCCTGAAGCTATGCAGCCGACATTACATAACTGTCGTGCGTTTTCTTCTTCAAGAAAATTCTCAGCCGCATTCTGCAGGGGCAATGATGGTTCTCCTGCATCGTTTTCATTCAAAATGTTTGATTACCCACAATACAGCCCGTAATTGTCTCCCTCTGAGGTTTCATCTCTGCGCACAGCTGTGAACCACTGGTTATGAAGACAACATTTTGCCACAGACAACGAGCTGTAGGCCAGCGTAGAGAATTGGCGGAAAGCATGGGCGGCTTCCTTTTATAACGAGGGTATTGGAAAGTTGATACAACGCTGCGACAAACGGATCAGCGACTATGGAGAATAAGTAGCTGGAAGTTGTAGTTAAATGTTGCAAATAAAACAGTTATGATTTTCACTGTGGTTTCCATTTCGCGACCTATCGTTCCTTACTTTTCGAATAGCCGTCGTATTCTACAGACATTCTTTTTATTACAATACTGCAGTACCTGTGTTTGTAAGAAGTACGAAGCAATGTTCCTTCAAACATGTGTGCATATCCGAAGGAACATTGCACCATTCTCTTAAATAACGTTGGCACAGCAATATCGTATTTATCTTCCAATATCATCCTAGCGGCTTTAGATTAAATTTCTCCCCTGTACCGGAATTACAGTAAGTGTAAGCCTGCTGGGGATGACGACAAATGAAAGCTAGCGTCTGGCCGTGAAGTGTGCACGAGTAGCCGAAATGGGTGAAGTGACTGCTCTTTATAAGAGGGAAATCCCGGTTCGAGTACGGTTAGGCACAGATATTCAGATTATTTATTCTAGTCTACTGTTAGAGGTTGCCCGTATTCGTAACTGTGAATACACTTCCTGTAACTCTTTTTAATGTTCGAGTTCTACGTAAATAATGACTGATGAGTCGCAATGTTGTTATTTCAATGGGAGTGGTAGGACTATGCTCTGAGGCGTAAGTGCAGGAGCTTTGCTAACTTGGCTGCAGACACTGAGCTCAGCTGTATGTCTGCAGTAACGGTAGGAGAGTGAACGCGGTATATTGTGTATTGTGCCTGTCAATGGAGTACAAGGCGGAAGCAATGTAATCCATAGTCGACAGCGCTGCGTTTGGCGCCTGTCAGTGCCCGTGTGGTGTTGGTCTCTCATGGCACTTGTTAGTATCCAGTAGACAGCATCACGACTCTGCAGAAGCTCAGGCTTCCATGAGACGGAAAAGTAAATACAGTCTGATTAGTAAGGTCGTGGTCTTGTTAATTTATTTGACAACAAACCAGAGCATATACATACGTCACACATGGACAAAAGAAGAATGTATTAGAAGTAATAATACGTCTAATCCCCCACAGCGTCGATAACTACTTGGCGTCTCCGAGGCATGCTTGAAACCAAGCTTTCTGCGTATTCACGTCGAAGGGACCTCCAAGTGAGTCAGATTTGCGTTGACAACGGTTTCAAAGAAAAGAACTTTTCTTCTCACAACTTTTGAAGTAGGACCACACATTTTCAAATAAGATTAGCGTCAGAGGACTGTGAGGGCGAATCCAGGAGCTGAACGCCTTTCTCCTTTTTCTAGTAGCTGCAGCCTGTTGCGGTGCTTCAGATCATTGTCCTCCTGCAGTATCCAATCTTCATTTTTGTAGAAGAACCAACGTACGGCAGTCGGCTTCAAACATCTTTCGTAACTTCGTAACATTTTCTACACATTTAAATGGTCCGTAAACACGTGCATACCTCAGTCAAGAATGCAAAGTAAACTGATGCTTTATGGGCAGTGCATGAAGATCAACAGTTCCCTGTACTGGGTCGTAAAATAAGTAACTTGATACCTTTTACCATTTGTCTGTAATTGCTACCACGATCTTACTTAACAGACTGTGGCTAAGAGCATTGAAGATCTTCTGAATAAGATCGTGTACCTTACATTTACTATAGGGTTGTAGTCGCAATAAGAGGCAAAGCCCTAGATATACACTGAACTGCAAACGAAACTCGTATAGGCATGCATATTCAAATACAGAGACATGTAAACAGGCAGAATACAGCGCTGCGGTCGGCAACGCCTATATGAGACAAGTGTCTGGCGCAGATGTTAGATCGGTTACTGCTGCTAAAATGGCAGGTTATCAAGATCTAATTTAGTTTGAACGTGACGTTATAGTTGGCGTTCGAGCGATGGGACACAGCGTCTCCGAGGTAGCGATGAAGTAGGGTTTTCCCGTACGACCATTTCACGTGTGTACCGTGAGCATCAGGAATCCGGTAAAACACCTAATCTTCGAAACCGCTGCGGCCGGAAAAAGATCGACTGAAGAGTATCGTTCAACGTGACAGAAGTGCAACCCTTCCGCAAACAGCTACAGATTTCAGTGCTGGGCCATCAACAAGAGTCAGTGTGCGACCCATTCAACGAAACGTCATCGATATGGGCTTTCGGAGCCGAATGTCCACCCGTGTACCCTTGATGACTGCATTAAATGAAGCTTTATGCCACGCTTGGGCCCGTCAACACCAACATTGGACTGTTGATGACTGTAAACATGGCTCGGACGACTCTCGTATCAAACTGTATCGAGCGGATAGATGTGTATAGGTATAGAGACAACCTCGTGAATCCATGGACCCTGCATGTCAGTAAGGGAATTGTTCAAGATTGTGGAGGCTCCGTCATGGTGTGGGACGTGTGCAGTTGTAGTGATGTGGGACCCTTCATACTTCTAGATACGAGTCTGACAGGTGATACGTAGTAAGCATCCTGTCTGATCACCTGCATCCATTAATGTCCATTGTACATTTCGACGGATTTAAGCAATTCGCGCAGGACAATGCGACACCCCGTACATCCAGAACTGCTACAAAGTGGGTCCAGGAACACTCTTCTGACTTCAAACACATCCGCTGGCCACTAAACTCCCAGACATCAACATTATTGAGCGCGTCTGGGATGCCTTGCAATGTGCTGATCAGAGGAGATCTCCAACCACCTCGTACGCTTACACATTTATGGACAGCCCTGCAGGATTCATGGTGTCAGTTCCCTCCAGCAGTACTTCAGACAGCAGTAGAGTCGATGCCACGTCGTGTTGCGGCACTTCCGCGTGCTTGCTGGGGCCCTAGACGATATCGGGTAGGTGTACCAGTTTCTTTGGCTCTTCAGTGTATCAAACTTAGCACTCAGTTATCGGCATTTTACTTAGTCATGGGGGACCAGGTAGTCATCACCCGTTTTCTAAATCAATCGTCATTTGTCTGTAAATCAGATTCAGAGACGCAAAGAAAATGACTCTTGTTCAATTTTTGACTTCTCCATAATTGAAAAGTAAACGAGAAGAGCCACAATGATGAGCCAAAACATAATGACCTCCTCCCACCGCCACCCTCTCCATGTTTCAGCCGGATGGTGCGTCAAGGAAGTTAAACAAATGGAGAACGACTTACGCGGAATCACTCTAGCAGTTACAGAGGTAGCAATTAGGGAAATCCACAGACATAAGCGACACTGAAATAGGGCAGATTATAATGGAAGGACATCTGGAAACAAGCATCACGCAGATGATGAAGCTAGTCCACTGTTCACGTATCACTGCTGTGGGCCACTACGCAAAGTGTTTGAAGTCCAATGAAACCACGAGTAGGGATCAATGCTTTAGAAGTCCACACCACATCACAGAACGTGGAGGTCGGAGGATCATCTGCTCTGTCGGTCTGTGGCAGGTCTATCAGAGTAGAATGCTGTTGCAGGCACAAGTGTTTTGGAATACAGATTGTTGGGCATAGGGCTCAGCAGTGGACGAGACCTACGTGTTATCATGTTCACCCAATGGTATCGTCAATTTATTGCTATTGGAGTGAGCGCGGAATCGTAGCAACTGGATCGTGGACCAGTGGAATCATGTCACCTTGTCGGATCAGGTATGTTTCTTGCTACACCAGGTCGATAGTCGTATCAGAGTACGCCATTGTTCTGGCGAGCGGCTGCTCGAAACCTGCACTGAGTCATGGACACAGGTCGCTGGGGTTTCTGTGGGGCCTGTGACAGTAAGAATAGGCGCTATGACAACTGTGGACTTCGTGAACGTAATTGTGGACCACCATATTCCCTTCTAGCTTCATGTCTGCCACGATGGCAATGGTATCTAAGAAGACTATAGTTGTTCTTTTCACACGGCCGAAATTGTGTTACAGTGTTTTGAGGAGCATGATAGTGGAGTCTCGTTGACGTGTTGGCGACCAAATAAGCCTGATCCTAGCCTAATGGAACACGCCTTGGACGCCACTGAGCGTCAGTTCCACGCCTGCAAGCCACCGGTCCGTAATTTACCGGAAGTGTCTGACCTGATTGTGGACATCCTGTGCCACATACCTCAGGAAACCTACCAAGGACTTGCCGAATCCAGTTTCATGAGGAACATTTGCTGTTTTGTGTTCCACAAGAGGACTAACACGAGTTTCGGCAGCCGACATTAATGTTTTGGTTCATCTGTGTAGGTATTTTGTGGACGTCAGGAGAGTGAAGTCACGAATTCCGAAATATATTTATCAGATGTTAAGAGTTTTTGACTGTTGAGATTTTTTAGCATCTCTGTTGCACTTTACGTGAATAAAGGCGAGTCGTTTGCATTTTACGACATTTTAGTTGAATCGACGCAAATCTGCACACAGCTGTGTCATGTCGCAGGTCACTCATGCGGGCGCGAAACTGGGACGAGCAGACAGGTGTGCGTTGCGGCAGCGTATTGTGTTACGCCCTTGACACGCGTGCCTGAGGGCTCGGCTGCGTTCTTGTCTTCGCTTCCCTTCCTCTCCTCAACTCCACTCTCCTGCCACCCTTCTTCCCTCCTTTCATCTTCGTCCTCAGAGTCTCGGTGATGGAGCTGGTCGGCTGCATTCCTACGTACGTCTCTGTTGTATTCACTAAAGGAACTACAGCCCCCTTCAGCCAAGGCAGGACCTACAACGGAATATTCGCTGCAGTAAAACGAAGATGGTCACACGAGATAATCTATGATCACGAGGCGTAATCTCTAAAATAATTAATATAGGCAACACAGTATGAGACATGTACCGAACACTTGATAAGATTATATACGAGGGTGTATCAAAAAGTAATGCCTGCTACGTCACAAAATATAATAACGAACACATAACTGCGGCATTAGGGAACATCATAGCCTGAACTGCCCCTAGATACGACAACCGTTCGATATAGTCATCATGCATTTGTATACATTTCGACTGTCATTGAAACCAGGCATCAAACCCAGTTTGTAAAAATTCAGGGTTTCGCTTCTTTACTCTTGATTTTAAAACTATTTAACCTCATCCGTGAAAGAAGTGTATGGCGCTGTTCTAACGGTCATGTACAGTTTGCGCCATTGGGTGAAGAATTCAGTGACAGGAAACCAGACATAGTAAACAAACAATGCAGGAGCCGTTCAATATCTGTTACGCATGACAATCGAGGTCGTAGTAAGGTAGTTAGCAACTTACTTAAGTGTTCCATAGATCATCTGAACGATTCTTGCGTGGAAATCGTGTTGAATGAAATAGTTTAGAGGTGTACAGACTTAACATTACTGAAGACATAACTTTTTAGTCACGCACATGAAAACTAATCTTTCCCATAGTTATCAACTTTTAAAATAGAAATCCGTCCACGGAATATAAGTCCCCCAGGAGAAATGATTTTAGGTTAGATTTGAAACTTGATTTTCTACCTGTCAGACATTTGATGGTACTGAGAAAAAGATCAAAAGTTTTTGACGCTGCATATTGATCACCTTTCTGAACCACTTTCATCTTTAATAAATGGTAATAAAGCCTATATTTCGTTCTGGTGTTGTAGATGTGAATATCACTATTCTTTTCAAATTGTGATGGGTTATTTATGACGCATTTCATTAGAGAATATATATATATACTGTGATGGTTCATTTAAAATTCCCATCTTCTTGGAGAGGTACATATAGATGAAGAACACATTTTATTCTTACTGCTCGCTTTTGTGTAATCGACATTTTCCTTCTAAGGGATAAGTTACCATAGAAAATTCTTCCATAATACATTATTGAGTGGAAATACGCAGAATGTGTCTGAAGCTTAGTTCATTTCTTTCCAGACTAGCAATTACACAAACAGCATAAGTATCTGAACTTAACTGTTTAGGAAGGTCGATAATATGCGTCTTCCAGTTCAAGTTTCCATCACTATGTATACCCAAATACGTGGACCATCCTACCACTTTTACTGACCCCCCTTCATGTGCTTTAGAAATTGTTGGTATGACTCAATTTGTTGAACAGAATTGAATATAGTGTTTTCTTATAATTTTGGGTTAGTCAATTTTCAGAGAAGAACTTAGTAATTCTTCATAAAACATCATTAACAATATCTTCTGTCGCTTTCTCTCTATCGGGATTTATTATAACACTAATATTGTCCGCAAAAAGTACTAATTCTGCTTGTTAAATTTTAAGTGGAATGTCATTCACATATACAAGGAACAGGAGTAAACCCAAAATTCATCCCTGTGTGATTCCCGTTGTGATTTCTCCCCAGTCAATAAAATTCTCTACTGAATTATTTAGTATAGCCTTTTGCATTCTGTTTGTTAAGTATGATTCAGACCAGTTGTGTTTAAAGCCATCAGTACCATAAAACTTTAGTTTTTAAGAGTGTAACATCAACTACAAAGTCAAATGCCTTGGAAAGGCCACAAAAAACATCAACCAGCGATATTTTGTTATTTAAGTCTTTTCAAATATGGTGAATCAGTGAGCAGACAGCATCCTTAGTTGAGTAGTCCTTCTGTTATCCAAACTGTGATATACTAAGTAAATTGTTTCTGTTTAAATTTGATATTCCTCTTAAGTACATTACATTAACGAATATTTTGGAAAAAGCTGTAAGTAGGGAAATGGGATGGTAATTAATTAAGTCTTTGTTGTCATCTTTCAAACACAGTGGCTTAAGTGTCCATTTTTTAGGCAGTTTTGAAAAATTCCCTGTGCCAGTGAAACATGTTTCAAAGGACGTTACGTATTAAGACAGAAAAACCTTTCATAATTCTGTTTGGAACTCCATCAACACCATACAAGTCTTCAGTTTTTCGATCAATTTTTAGAATTATTATAATTCTATTAATTTCAGTGAAGGATGTTGAAGCCACTTCTTGTTGCTTTAATTTTTTTTATAAAGAAAAAATGTGTGTGTATATATGCACCTTCAGCTAACTAACAATGTAGTCCTATTTTTGCCACTACATTTAGAAAGCGATTGTTAAAAATATGTGCAACTTGTGTATTGTCAGTCACTACCACTGTCATTTGGTTTAATTGTTATGGCATGTTGTTCCCTGACTTTCTGTCGTGTTTCCATTCAACGGTATTCCATATAATTTTAATTTTATCATCTGCATTATTAACTGCATCTTACAATTTTAATGACTTTCCTTAAAACGACAGTATTTTCTGTAATATGTAAGTAATGTTGAATCTTCACTTTCCATAAATTTCCATTACCTATTTATTGAGATTTCCTGAATACATTTTTGGAAAAACTACTTGCAAATATTGAGATAAATTTGCTATGAAATACACTGAATTTTGTGGCCGAGCGGTTCTAGGCGCTACAGTCTGGAACCGCGCGACCGCTACAGTCGCAGTTTCGAATCCTGCCTCGGGCATGGATGTGTGTGATGTCCTTAGGTTAGATAGATTTAAGTAGTTCTGAGTGCTAGGGGACTGATGACCTTAGAAGTTAAGTCGTATAGTGCTCAGAGCCATTTGAACCATTTTTGAATACACTGGATTGGACATTAGCATCTATTTCCATATATATGTCGTCGGATACCAAACCTTTCAATCCACTCTGTATTTCGTTCTCATTAATAAGACTCACTACTTTGTATGGACCTACCTTAGGGGCAAAAGGTGTATTTTTTATTTGCATTATTTGTGCATCATGATCAAATAGTTCGTATAATTCCATGTGAGATGGAATGATATTAGCTTGCGGCACACAAATAATAATTCCAGTTCATTTTTCCTGCCCGCGTCTTTGAAAAAAATGAACATCAAAATCTCCACGAGCTAGTTCTTCTCGTATGACGGACAGGTCAACATGCATTCAGAGGACATAAATGGATGAAAGTTTCCTAGAGGGGAGATGCTACAATTACAAGAAAAATATTTTGCAGTAACAATTCACACACTCACATGCTTCTGAATTTTTATCTACACAGAATCTGCGTGTACTAATATTTTTAGCTTGTTTTGCAACTTTTAGATATGTTACAATTCCTCTTTTTTATGCTTTCACTAAACAAGAACTAGTTTATAATTCGTTATATTTAATTTTTCGATCCCTGTGATTGTATGATGAACAGAGAGGCACAGAACATCTATCACATCGGAATCCATCATTTAGGCACATCAGAACCCCCCTAATTTTATGGCAAAACAAACCAATTTTACTTTTCTGGAAACTGTTGCACATATTATGGTCATGTTCAGCTCTAACTTCTTTCAATACTGTAACCTGACTCTAACTTAACAAACGTGACTTCTGATTTCAGTTGTCGCGGGGATTCTGTCTTGTGTGTATGTGGCACACCTTACACTTGCTGCAAGATGGTCATTTATTATCTCCTTCCCTCCTTTGTTCACCTACAGGTCATGATTTGTGAATCTCCATCTCCCAATTGCAGCAACAGCAATGGCATAGCTATGAAACTCGTTTCAGCCGAAAGCAATCCACTCAGCTCTTTATTTACACAGTGACAGCTGTGTTAAACTAGAGCTGGTAAAGGCGCTGGCAAACCTCCACAAACTGTACACAAGTGTGAGCTGATGCTGAATCTATTTCCTCCAAGGCACTTTTCGCTAGCCTGGCTACTTCCTGCTCCTGATACTATAAATATCTGATCCTCTTCATCAAAATTTCTGCAAAAAGTACATATGATTTATGTACCTAGTTAAGCTTGGCACTGGATTTTACGATGCTTGTGATCAATATTGAACATCTATCTCTTCCTTAAGCCTTTGGCATATACGTTTCCTACGAGTGCAACCAAGCACCAGGATCCATTTCTTTTCGCTTGACTTTACTACCGAACTAGCCTTCAAGTTGTTTTGTAATTTGCTGCTCTGTAATTTGCTGACATGCTAATTGAGCCTCGTCTCCTACTTCAGGCAACGAATAAAACTGGTTGCTAATCAGAATTTGGAAATTGATTCCATTCTCTTTCTCAATAAATGATGTATACAGGCAATCGCTTGCATAAAGTTTATTCTAATAAGCCTTGAGCAGAATCAGTACCACATTGGGGTAACTTCTTCAGAGGGAATAAAATCACGCAACTCACATTATGTTGTGCTTATAGTTGTAATGCTTATAACTGTAGTGAGTGTTGGCCAGATCCTTCCTCAGAAGGAATATAAACTCAAATGGTTCAGAAACCTGATGAAGGCTTATTACAATAAGCACTACGCAACAGATTGGCTGTATACTTGATTTATTGAAATCTATTTATGATTGAATTTTCTCCTTTTGCTTATTGCATGTCACATTTTTCCTGCTCCCTATTTCATTTTCCCTTTTCAGTCTACATAGTTATGGATACTTCATTTCTAATTCTTTTAAAGCTTTTTGTATGTAACAGTTTACACCTGTAAAGTATCTGAAGAAATGCATTTTGAGACACCAGCTGTATATATACACCTTTATTCTCAGCTGGGTCAGTTTTAGCAGTCGTCGTCAAGGAAGAAATGCTGTACATCGATGGATCAAAAATACATTAAATTCAAATAGAATGCAGCTGCGTGCAGAGTACAAATTTGATCCTTAAAAACATGTGTAAGCTATATAACCTGCGAAACACTATGTACCACAGAAATATAGTTGCATGTACTACATGACTCTTAGTCGTTAAAAACTAGCAAATTCAGAATTGTAGAGGTTCATATTACAGACTGTCAACTGACTAGCTGTTAACAACTAAGAGTCATCTAGTACACACACTACTGCAGTTGTATGGTACACAATGTTTCGAGAGTTACTGTGATTATATATGTTGTAAGGGGGCAAAATTGTATTGAACATGAAGCTGCATCCTGTTTTAATTTAATGTATTTTTGATTCATCTATGCATAGCTTTCACTCCGCGATAATGGTTATTTAAAACTGAAACCGGTTCATAATAAATGTATATACAGACAGCTGGTGGCACAAAATGCTTTTCTTCTAAAAATATCTAATTCTGTCTTGGCACTTATCTTCCTTCCGTGTTCCACAAGTTTCTTGTCTGGACTACACAATCTACAACTGTATGAGAAAGCTTCATCTGACACTTCACCAGTTTCTCTCCTATAGTTAACCCAATGAAACATCAACCCAAAGTCCTGAAAAGTTTCTCCCATATTAATTAACCTACAGGAACACCCACATGTATAAAACTAAAAAGCACTAACACAAGCTTAAACGGCAATAAAGTAAAAATTAGTGAAAACTTAAATTCGATACATTGCACAATTAAATTCTACTCAGCAGGTTCGCTTAAAAACACAATATTTGTGTACAATACATACATCATCGATGTACGTCACGTTTTAGGTAGCAGAAGACGCGAAATGACTGAAAATTATACCATGACATTGTTAACAACAATCTTAAACAGAAATCATCAGGAAATTATTAAAAAACACTGTGATGTATCAAAACAAATTACGGACTAATGAAATAATTTCAGGAAACGGACAAATTGGAGTTTACAATCAATAGCGAAAGTTGGGTTTTTAAATTCGTGAACCAAAAAGCAAAACATTGACTTTTCCTCAGGTGGTTTTGACGCCTGAGTTCATCGATGGTGCGGGTATGTAGAAATGCATGGTGACTGTTTTGAACGGAAATGTTGTTTAGAGGACAGTTCAGACTATGATCTGTACTAATTCAGCTGTTATATGCCCTTATTAACATTTAATGAAACAGGAGGCGTCACTTTTTGATCCAAACGCTTTTTTTCCTCATCATCTGTTGTGAATTTGCGTTTATTGCCAAAAATCACACTTTATACCGTTGTCTTTGTGTGGAGCGTGGAAGTGCAAATTTAACTCGTTGTTGAAAACTGTACTATTGGTGTACTCTTACACAGACTGATTTTCTTTGCTTACAACATAGGTTTTTGTAGACTGTATAGGAATCACATGTTTACATCTTCCAATAAATACTTTCTGTTAGGATTATGGCTTCTTGCATAGTGTGACTGGCAAAAGGGGAATTATGATGTGTGTTCCCTTACTGGTCCAACGTTTTCTTCTCGAGTTTTGTCATCATTTGGGAACTCTCCAATGTTTACTTTCTTAAAAGGCCATAGCATTCTACCATGAGATATATGGTAAGTTTATAAGGTGTACTTTTTATACACGACTTCACTTTTGACATAAACGGTCAAATAAAATCTGTTTTTAATGCTTTTTCCGTTTTGGCATTAGTTGATCGATGGCGTTGTGGTGCATCTTGTTTTAACCAAGCCACATGTCAATGCGTTTTGAGCCGAATAAGTTACAGTTATCCAAAAAGACAAAAATACTTCGTCGTGGTTGTTGTGAATTTCTATGAGAATATTAATTTTTAAAGCAGCAATCGTGATTCCTAAATTCTTTTCCAGCAACAATTATTTTTTTAATGTAAAATTTTCATGAATTACATTTTCTCTTTTTTCGACATGGTTTCACTCATTTATTTTTCTTATTCGACATCACTTTGGCCGCCATCTACAACCGCTTCTTCTTCGTCACCATCAATTTTAACGAATTTCTCATCCTCTGAAACAAAGAAATTTTATAAAATTGTAGAACATTCATATCGTCACTTCGTGTTTCATAACGATACAGAGAATAGGCCTACAGGTTTTGTTGTACTTATTTGTATACTTTTAGTTTCTGTTATGGCCTCACAGACAACCGTACGGACAACCTACGATACAGAATGTAGAGTTACTTTTAAATGTCAGTACAAGTGGTGTAACTTCAGTCTTAGGTAATGTGTAGATTTAATTTCTAATCCTTTAACATGTTTTGGCTCTTAATTTACACTTAATATACAAAACTTGGGTGTAATGAAAGTTTGTGAACACATTAAACATTAAAGAGTTAAGAGTAAGTAATAAAAGATAAAAGAAATGCAGCTCTTACCTGGAGCACTGGATAGGTCTCAGTCTGATGGTATTATTAACTTTCGTATCAATTAACTGCCAAAATACTTGGCTCGCCAATAAATGGTTCAAATGGCTCTGAGCACTATGGGACTTAACATCTGAGGTCATCAGTCCCCTAGAACTTAGAACTACTTAAACCTAACTAACCTAAGGACATCACACACATCCGCGCCCGAGGCACGATTCGAACCTGCGACCGTAGCGGTCGCGCGGTTCCAGACTGAAGCGCCTAGAACCGCTCGGGCACTGCGGCCGGCGGGTCACCAATACTCTCTTCGCCATAGGAGTCAGGGCAAACCACAATGGACTTAAACTAACCAACTAAACAAACATAATTCTGTGGTTTCAACAAAACAAAAAACACAATAAACGTACTTAGTGTACTAAACACAATTGGATTATAGTTACAAGTCTAGTGGTGTAACTTCCAGTTGGACAACCCGTGCTGTCTGCTAACAGATGGAGTTGTTGACTGCAAAAGCCTTGTGCTACCAGCCGTGCGGTTTGTAGGTGAACCAGAACTTACATATTTCGTGCAGTTAACAGAACGATTGTCTTTGAGCAAGATAACATCGCTAAATGTAAAAAAAGTGGAGTTACACCACATGTGCTTTAAGGGGTTCATAGATACAATAATCAACGTGGAGTGTTGATAGGCGTGTTTAGGGTCTAACCTTTGACTAGCCTAACGCTTTGAAAGTTAAGTATCTAATCCACAGAGTCCTGTTTGGACTGCTGACAGTTATCATAGTCGGTCTTTGAATTTGAATTTAACTACGCACTGTCTGTGCAACTACAGTTGCGCTTGTTGTTACGGAGGTAACTGTTTATCTGCGTCAGCGGCGACAACTGTAAGCTGGAAATGCAGCACTGATGAACTGCAACTGGATCCGCAACTGTGGGACTGCAGGGGCAGGTCAACTGCGGCGGTGTGCTCACGTTCATCTGCGATACGCGGAATTATCTTGCATCGGATATATGGTTGCCGAAAGCAAAAAAGCATTTCTAGATGCCGGTGTCCCCCCCCCCCCTCCCACACCTGGTGGCAGGCGACATCACTATCGGTGGATGAAAAGACCCATTGCAGTGGAATCATAAATTGATTCCAGATTGTGAGTGCCATCTGGACTACTATAGGACAGAACTCAGTATGGCGCCACGACGTGTATGATTAGATGCATCCTCTCGTGATAGTGCTCTGTATCATATGGCTGGGTATACAGCAGACTCTATATGATTGTATGTAGCAGACAGCTGTTCCTTAGCGAAACAAGCCTCCCGGGATGAGCACTTCCTTGCAGAAAGTAACCTCCATCTTGTAAATGGTACCAGAACGAGACTCAGCTCGTATGAGAACTAAGGATGGGTCCAAAACTTACTACTAAGTAACATAACTAAATAAAATTTGGACCATACATAGACATGACTGCTACGATGTGGTATTGATTACTGAAAGAAATTGAAACGTACCATCTTCATCTTTTCCTATGTGTGGTGTTTCGTCTTCCGGAGCCTTGGCTTTGCTTTGCCACGATTGGTCCGTTTGCTTTTAAATTTCGGAGGGCGCTGCTTTCTGTGGAGAGACCTGCTGACGAAAAGGGTATCGAGTGCTGCTGCCGGAGTGAGACGGGGAGTTGAGTTTCCGGTTGTGTGGCAGCGCAATGTTGCGGGAAAGGTGGTGTGACTTCCTGTGAACGCACGTGATTGGTACGAGCGTGTGTACTCGGGACGGCGGCAGTCGTTCTGGACAGGCTGTGTGATACGGAAGCTCGGCGTGGCAAAGCTCGGCGTGGCAACTGTTGATGCGGCGTGTCCACGTTGCTATGGCGGAACTGAGGCGATTGACATAACTCGAGTTGGTGCTGGTTGCAACCTGTCGCCGAATGCTTGTCTGCCTTCTGGACTAACAGTGAGAATTTCTTGATGTGTCCCACTCAATTTCTGCCAGTGTCGTCTGGTGTGTTTTGCTCTAAGGCCGTGTGCCATGGTGTCTCGCAATTTTAGTAGGCTCAGGCGTGCCCTAAATCCCGATTTAATGATCTGCTGTTATATTGTCAAGTGTAACTATCACTTGAACAGAACTCTCTGTGCCTTAATAACCGAGCCTAAAATATTATCTGCGGTTGAAATTTTATTCTGACCCAAGTGCAATGACGATCTTGTATTTTACAATCTGTTGAGTGGTATTATTATTTAGTACTGGCCGTCACATTTACTACGTCGAAGATTTACGAAGGCCAGTGGTCGTCATTAACAGTTCCTGCCTAGATAGGCGTTATATTTTGAACCATGTGTTTCAACGTTTAGTTATCTTTATTTTATGTGTTGCAGAGAGTTGCTGTCATGCCCTATGTAGACGATTCACCACGTTGGTGAAGTTTCTAGTTGTTCTGCTGGTCTGTGTCATATTGCTAAAGCAGGCACTCCTAGCACAGCTGACTGTAAATTTTTCCTAGTGGTGAGGAGCACGGGCTGGTTTTAAGTGCTAACTCACTAACTTCAACCATTCTC
Source organism: Schistocerca gregaria (assembly GCF_023897955.1). Taxonomy (NCBI): domain Eukaryota; kingdom Metazoa; phylum Arthropoda; class Insecta; order Orthoptera; family Acrididae; genus Schistocerca; species Schistocerca gregaria. The sequence goes on from NC_064927.1 coordinate 252,948,434, forward strand.
ACATATTTATTACTACTGATGTTCAGGCCGAGTGGCGACGTCACTGCCTCTTTCTGGTTATTAATTTTATCTTGTTAGCTTGTTTTATTAAAAAAAACTTTGGTATATGAATTTGTCTTTTGGTCTTTACTGCTCCTTTGGACGAAGTAAATTAACTGTTGGTATTGCATTCTTGTAGCATTATCAAAACAGCATTTGCGGTTATATTTGATTGGCCCTTCTGGCCGAATGATTAAAGTGATTCCCTTCAGTAACTTATTGTATTGGTCAATAATTAATGAAAGTGTTGGGTCCTTCAGACCGTAATTATTTCCTTATGTTGAATCTTAAGGTTGTCATTCTGACATTAGTTGTGAAGGTTAAGGGGCCCTTCAGCCCTGGAGTTTAAAAAATTAAAAAATTTTACTGTGTTTTGTGATTTTTATATATATATATATATATATATATATATATATATATATATATATATATATATATACCAGTGAACAATACGCTTTCACTCCCTGCAGCCTTTGAGCTCTGCTTACCTTACGTTTTGGTTAAGTTTTCTCATACCACGAAGTATCATAAATAAGCAATGAGACAAACAGAAATAAAACTTTCGTTCAAAGATAATAGTTACAGTGAAGTTACCGTAATTTAAGATGATTTCCCGGACTTTACAAAAGGCGGGACATGATTATTAACAGGGTGTGTGATTCCCACGGACGTCAGTGCATGCTCTGCCATGTGCTCTCATGCTGGACACAAGGTCGGTGAGGAGTGCTGGTTGTATGACGTTCCCTTTCTGCACCTGCACGGTTGACAGCTGGTCGATGGTCATTGGTACATGTGGACGCGCTGGACTACGTCTTCCCATCGCATCCTACACATTCTTGATGGAATTTAGATAGGGTGAACGGGTGGCCCAATCCATTCCCGAATATCCTCTCGTTACAACAAGTTCTCGATCAGCGCTGTTCGATGCGGTCGCTTTTTGTCATCCATAAATATGAATCAGGGCTGAATGCACTCCTGAAAAGACGCACAGGGGGAAGAGTGCAGGGTCACAGTACCGATTTCAAAGGTTTGGAGATAACTATGTCCATGCAATACCCACCCCATAATAAGTGTACCACCGTAACGATCATGCTCGACAGTGTTCTTCAGTGTATTACGTGTTACCACCTCTCTCCTTATGAGCCTACGTCCAGAATCGCTACTCACACACGGTCTCATCCGAGAGGAGAAGGAGATCCTATTTCTCGTTGGTTCAGTACCTACGTTCTTGACATCATCGCAAACAATGTCGCCGATTTTCTGGTGATAACGAAACACAACGTACTGATTGTCGGGCAGAGAGACCACACATCCTGTCGCCGTAGCACTGTGGACAGAAAGACTGCGTGCCCTGCAGTCCTATTAAATATGGTTGCAATTGCACCCGCTGTTTGACATGGATCCTTTCTTGCCTTCTTCACAATGGAACCGTCATCTGCTGCTGTAGTTGACCACCTTCTTTCCTTTGGGCAGCAAAGCCTATGATCCGATCACAGCTGATTTCTGGCACCAGTGCAGAGAGCGTCAGGCAATCAGTGTCATCGATCGTGTCTACAGTTTCGGTGATATTTATTCCTTCAGTCGTGACTCCCCTTTGACCGAAATACACTGAGGTGCCAAATCAAAGTGGTATAGGCATGAGTACTCAAATGCAGAGATACTTAAACAGGCAGAATATGACGCTGCCGTCGACCACGCCTATATAACAAAACAAGTGTCTGGCGCCGTTGGTAGATCGATTACTGATGCTATAATGGCACGCTATCAAGATTTAAGTGAGTTTGAACGGGGTGTTGTAGTCGGCGTACGAGCTATGGGACACAGCATCTCCGAGGTAGCGATGAAGAGCGGATTTTCGCCTACGACCATTTCACGAATTTCCGTGAATATCATTAATCCGGTAAAACATCAAATCTCCGACATCGCTGCGGGCGGGAAAAGATCCTGCAAGAACAGGACCAACGATGACCGAAGAGAATTGCTGCAGATTTCAATGCAGATTTCAACAAGTGCCATCGTGCCAACCATTCAATGAAATATCAGCCTTACGGGCTTTCAAAGCCGAAGACCCACTCGTTTACCATTGATGACTGCACGAAATGAAGCTTTACGCCACACCTGCCCGATGTTGGGCTGTCGATGACTGGAAACATTTTGTCCGGTCGGATGAGTCTCCTTCCAGATTGTATCGAGCAAATGGACGTGTACGGATATGGTGACAACCTCGGGTATCCATGGACCTTGCATGTCAGCAGGGGACTGTTCACACCGGTGGAGGTTCTGTAATGGTGTGGTGCGCGCACTGTTGGAGTGATATTTGACCCCTGATACGTCTAGATACAACTCTAGCAGTTGACACGTATTTAAGCATCCTGTCTGATCACCTGCTTCCATTCATGTCCCTTGTGCATTCCGACGGACTTGGGCAATTACAACAGGACAATGCGACACCTTGAACGTCCTCAATTGCTACAGAGTGGCTCCGGGAGAACTTTTCTGAGTTTAAACTCTTTCTCTGGCCACCAAATTCCCCAGACATGAACATCATTGAGCAAACCTGGGATACAGTGCAACGTACTGTTCAGAAGAGATCTTCACCCGCTCATTTTCTTACGGATTTATGGGCAACCCTGCAAGATTCATAGATCACATCTCTCTACCACCACTTCATACATTAGTCGAGTCCATGCCACGTCGTGCTGTGGCACTTCTGCGTGCTCGTGGGGGACCTACTCGGTATTAGGCAGGTGTACTAGTACTTTTGGCTTTTCAATGTAGTTCTTGATTGCTTGAACAGTAACCCGGGTCCAAGCTCTGATAATGCATATGATCGTACTCATCCTGCTTTTTCTCAATGCACTGTATTATTTTCAGTAATATGAGATTACGATAGTGGCATTTCAGACTCATAATTACTCCTTGTTCTATTGACTACAGTAGGCTTGTCGTATTTGCAGGAAGAAGAACAAGTGTAATCTTCTCCAGACCGGAGAGAAGAGAATGCGCTAGACAGTTGTCAACAAGAACCAGTATCTTCCTTTTATGACTTCTAAGCTCACGTTCCCATTGCCTTATTTCAGTTTCAAAGAGTTCAGAGGTTAACCAGGGATATTTATTAGCATTGTAGTGTTCTGATGGATTTTGGTGGATTTTTTTACGTGGTTAAAACACCCAGGATTTTCTGATTTACCTATCACGAGTAATTTTTTCTTCTGAGTTCCATCTGTGTTAGCACAACCAGATGTTTCAAATGGCTCTGAGCACTATGAGACTTAACATCTGAGGTCATCAGTCCCCTAGAACTTAGAACGACTTACACCTAACTAACGTAAGGACATTACACATATCCGTCAGAGGCAGGATTCGAACCTGAGACCGTAGCGGTCACGCGGTTCTTGACTGAAGTGCCTAGAACAGTTAGCACAAACCAGAAATGTTGTTCTTTCTCTAGAACTTCCCACCAACACATTTTTCATCATTCAATTTCGGTTTTTTCAGTTGTCAGCTTAAATAAAATGCCACTTTCATCTGCATTAGAGATGTCACTGTCACTCAAGAATTATAGACCACATGGTAGAGAAAGATTGTTGGATTGTTTATGCATTTGTGTTGGCTTCACCGCTCAAATTGCCAAAAGTAATTTTGTGACGTTGCTTGAATCTGTCAAACCAGCCACTGATGCACACAAATTCCTCTTCTTTCAATTTCTTGACTAGATTTTCCGCTTTCACCATAAGGAGAATTCCAGTAACTGGTGCATTGATATTTCTTTGTTGCTTAAATCACTTAAGCAGCTCTTCAGCCACGTCGCTCCGTTCAACTTTTCGTAACCGTTTAATTTTAGGTCCATTTTGTTCAAACACTGTAACAATTTTGTCCTTGTTTTCCAAATCGTTTGGACTTTGGAATTAGCAGGACCAAACTGAACGACGCACGTCAACCTTTTTAGCGCCATTGTCAACTTCATAAATCACTTTTCTTTTACTAGCCATGCTGTTCTAAAAGCCGTGCACTTTGTAACAAATTGATATGGGCACTGAAATCACGTTTACTGTTGACGAGTTATGTGATTGTCACCATTACTGTAGTATGAATGGGCAAGGGTAACAATGAGTGGAGAGTCTGTACTACACCTGCTGTTGATGGAACGGCAGAGAGAATAATATGCCAGGTTTCCATATTACGACAGCAAATTTCCTTCTGCAATACATTGGTTCTTGAAAAATTTTGTTGTTATCTGAGGCTGTAAACGACATTATATACGAGGTTAATCAAGGAAAAGATGTGTTCCCCTTACAAGGTATATTGCCGTACCACAAAAATCACCACATTACAACCGAGTTGTCGTTGTAACTGAAAAGTTCAAATATCTATGTGCCTCATAAACTTTTCACCACTATCTCTGGAACCACAATAGATATTGACAAATGGCTTTCACGTGTATGAATGTACAGCAGGTGCTCACGAAAGTAAATACTATGACACATTCTAAACCGCGTGCATATATTGGTTTCAAGACAAACTTAGGCTTTTTCTTTTTTTTTTTTTAATGGACCGCATATTATTTCATAAGCAAACAGTATCGCGAGAAACCACAATAATAGTGGCGTTGGTTGCATCGCAATACGTCATTTACATGCCGAGAAATTGGAACGCGAAGTTGACACGTGAAATGAACGAAGCGCGCCGCTATTGCACTTCCCGCAATGAAAGCGTGACCACACATTCCTGATAATCGCGATGTGATTTGCGTAAATACTCTCATTTTCAGTTTTATCGTGAGGGTGGAAAGTAATGACACGGATTCTTGCCACAAACTTTGATATGTATATAACTATGTCCTCTGTGCACATTGTGTTTATCTACGTGCAGACTACGGAACAGTACCGACCAGTGAACGCTGTCCCGTCACACCGCCCAGCTCAGCCCTTCGCCTCTGCAGTTGTGTACTGGAACCGGCCGCAAGTGACACTGTGTGTGGGAGCAGGTCACTACGAAGTAGGTTGCTATATGTTGAAGTACGAACAGGTACATGGCACCCGTATGCTGTACACTGCAATTGATGCCACTGTTGTAATCGTGATATTAATTTACCTGCCCATCCGCTCTAGCTGTTTTTCATGGTATTCACTAATGAGGAAACGATTGACATGTTACTGTAAGGTGAAAGTCACCAAAATGGCAAACTTGTGCCACAGTCGTATGCTCAGCGGTACACTAACATACGCCATCCGAACCGTCCTACCTTCATGAATATTGTTGGAAAGCTTCGCACGAGAAGGTGGTTGTCTCCACGAACGCGGACCAGAAGCAGAGACATAACACATGATGCAGAGGAGGTAGCTGTTCTGGTGGCCGCTGCAATAAACACTTAAGCAAGTATTTGTGAAACTGAGAGACAAATGGGAAACCCTCGAACAAGGGTGATGCGACCTCTGCCCGCATATCACGTGGCGGTACACCAAGGCCTCCATATCAACGGCGTTCACAATCGCCGCTTTATGCGTAGGCCACGTTTACAAATCACGGGAACGTCAAGTTAGACTTACATTTTGTGTATTACAGAGAAGACGTCTGTTTGTTTTCTTGATACTGGCTCAAATGGCTCTAAGCACTATGGGACTTATCTTCTAAGGCCATCAGTCCCCTAGAACTTAGTACTTAAACCTAACTAACCTAAGGACATCACACACACCCACGCCCGAGGCAGGATTCGAACCTGAGACCGTAGCGGTCACGCGGTTCCAGACTGTAGCGCCTAGAACCGCTCGGCCACCACGGCCGGCCTTTGCTTGATACTGCTGTACGTTTGTCGCAGTCATTAAAGATCTACGTGGCATTTACTATTGTCTACAAGTAGCATGTGTCTCTCCGTGCGACCCTTTGACAGCCATTGATTTTGTTTACTCTGGCCGGTGGTTATCGGTATTTCGTTATCGTTATGTCCATTGTAGTATTGTCGAAAAGTGCAGTAAAGCACCTACAAGTAAACCGTGTCCTTGTTTTCACTGAGGGCGACTGGACGTCGGACATGTTTCCCTGTCTACGTACTGACAGTGTACTAGGCAATACGTAAGTACAGTGTTTGTCGCATTGTAGCTCGTCAATCACATCGTAATTGCGAGCAACCTGTGAGACGCGATTCCACGCTGGAAGTAGTGCAATAGCGACGCGTTTAGTTCATTTCATGCGCCAAATTCGCATTCCATTTTCTCTACATGAAACCGAATTATTGCGATGCAACGAACGCCATTACTACTGTGATGTCTCGTGTTATTGATTGTGTATGGAATAAGAGGGGGCGTCCATAAAAAAAAAAAAAGACCGTGAGTCTGTGTTGAAGCCAACATTTGCACATGGTGTAGAATTTCTCATAGTATTTACTTTCGTGAGCCATACACCCCGCTCCTCAATAAATATATATATGAACAGTAAAGCTTAAAAATAATAATAAATCGATTAAATGGGGCTTGAATACTGTTCAACAGTGTGTGATCCGTACCAGATAGGATTGATAGAAGAGATAGAGAAGATCCAATGGACAGCAGCGCGCTTCGTTACAGGATCATTTAGTAATCGCGAAAGCGTTACGAAGATGATAGATAAACTCCAGTGGAAGACTCTGCAGAAGAGACGCTCAGTAGCTCGGTACGGGCTTTAGTTAAGTTTCGAGAACATACCTTCACCGAAGAGTCAAGCAGTATATTGCTCCCTCCTACGTATATCTCGCGAAGAGACCATGAGGATAAAATCAGAGAGATTAGAGCCCACACAGAAGCATACCGACAATCCTTCTTTCCACGAACGATACGAGACTGGAATAGAAGGGAGAACCGATAGAGGTACTCAGGGTACCCTCCGCCACACACCGTCAGGTGGCTTGCGGAGTATGGATATAGATGTAGAAGGTTTGGGAGTGGGAGAGGGACTCGAAAGACTTGCCCAGCTTTGGGTAGGGCTTACCGGTACATTTAGAAGCGACATATGCAGACTCTGATGGGACTCCATCCCACGACAAACGCCTTTACTTCGGATCCACTGCTTCTCTTCAACTTTTGAGTTCGTTGTAGTCAGTGCAGCTAACAACTAGATCAATAATGTTACATGGTGACACAGAAAGCTTAATCTAATTTCGATTAAATCGTCTATCTGAGCAAAGATAGAAATATGGGGCAAATTTTAAATGACACATAAGAATGTTAAGTTTTTGGTTTCAGAAGAATCATCCGAATTTAATGCATGGACTTGCAATCTTGCGGCATTTCTCACAATTACGTTCAGGATCAAAGTTTTCATTTCCCTTTTACAAATGTTCTATATGACCTCCACCGGATACGCGACAAACATCCAGACCACGATCAAACTCGTCTCAAATATTTGTTTGTATTTGTATTCGTATTTGTAATTTTTATGTCATAACGTTATTTTATGTCTAAATATGACAGGACGTGCATCCACCATTAACGTGTCTGGATTTTAACCAATCAGAGCGTGGGAAGTGTCTCTTAATGGCGTAAGACATAAATAGGGTGAGATATTTGAATCTGACAGCTTGTCTGGCTGACAGAACTGTGTTTACTTTCGAAAATTGTCACGTTTTGTTCGGTTCAGGGCGAATGAGTGAGCTTGTACAACCTTTTACAATAAATTAAACGACAGTTTCTATTAATGTTCATGCATTAAAATGACTTCTAAATTAATTTATTACTCATGTTTCTTAAAAGTGTGTAGGGGACAAAGAGAGTTTTGCAGTGGCTCCTGCAGTAATGTCAGGTCTCTCCAGTTCGCCAATGAGTGTCTTAAATTTAGTTCTGGAACTGCTTGCTGTTATTGAATTGTTGATGACATTGACAATTGAAAAATTAACAGTTTTAATGGGAAATTTTGTTACCATCACAGTACTGTAAAGCTTCCAGACGACGTTGCAGTCCAGGCAGCGAGCAGACGCCAAAAATTTGCTAGCAGAGCCTCAGAAAACGACTGGATCAGAAGTTTTAATATTGTGCATATCATGGAACCTTCGAGTCTACTATAAACCTAAAAGAATGCTTTCTGTCACCTACTCCACGCAAACCTGCCCATATCTCTTTACTCTTTTCTGATAACGGTAGTCAAACATTACCTGAAGATGGTTTCGTGGAGAGGCTGTTTTTGGAATGGGAATTAAGTAACTTTAACATTGGTTTATAGTTAAGAATAGATATATTCATTTATTCACAAGTGGCATGGACGTCGTATGTGTATGTGTGTGTCTTTGCATGACCTAGTAAGGTGCCAAGTGGTTATCGGACAACTATACCGAAATGAAGCCCTCCATATGTTACCTTATGACTGTCCAAGTGCGCCCATGCCCAGCAGTAAGGGGACAGCCGCTGCCCACTCAGGGAAAAGGAAAATTAGCCTAGTCAGGAGTTTCACTTTCAAGAAAATGATTTAAAAGTTGGTATTGCGTGGGTTTGTAATTGGGTAGGAAGTGTTACTTTGTAATACTATTTAAAAGTCGCATTGGCCATCCAAAATATTAAAAATACTCCATACCCTCAGGTCTATTTCTCCCCCCCCCCCCCCGTCCTCCTATAAGCTATCAATGTGCGCCCTTCTGATTATCAGTTCAATAACCAAAACATTTCAGTAGGACGTATTCCCCCGAACGAAAGAGAATATGATAAGATCTCATTTCAGTGTGTCCAGAAGAAAAGTTACCGATCCAAAGCTACACACACAAATGAAAAACAAATACAAGAAACTGTAATTGATGCATATTGTAATAATCACAATTTCTCAAAGCGTTACTAAATCAATCACGTACAGAAGTGTAAGTCCTGAAGTCAATGAGTTCTACGACTAAGTTAATTACTACAAAGCAATGGAAAAAAGATTAAATTAAAGATTTCATATGAGTCTTGTATTGACATAATATCAAATGAAAAAACAGGCCAGTTAACAAACAATGCAGTCAGGAGCTGAAGAAATATGAACACAAAAATTAATGAATGTCAAACAACAAGGAAGTCTTTCGTGGAAGACACAATAGAAAGGAACTCGGAAATCAAGTGATGAGAGCTACGCAGATATATTGCTATTCACGCCAAGACAGCTGTGGTTAGCAAAATCCAAGAAATGGAAGGAAGTAATTAGATCAGAATCAGAATCTTATCCCATCAGTATGCATGAAATAATCACCTGACACTGTGACGACATAACAATCTAAGGCATAAATCACAAGCCTCTCAGTGCAAAAATTACGAAAAGCGGAGCCATATTTTTGCTGTAGCTTATGAACATTTTTTCCGTCTACCGCTTGCAGGGAGAAATGTTGTACATCGACGATAGTGTACGTACGACCATATGACCTTTCCTGGTCGGTATTCTAGGGTAGTGACCGATTTCAGAATCACACTAAGGGCGGCGCACTAGAGCTCGCCACAGTTTCCAGCATTTTCTACCGTCTTTTTTGCTGTTAAGTGATGAGATTGCGTTTTGTGGAGCGTTTTTAAATATTACTTGTTCTACATAGTTACGAGCTGTATAATATATTAAAGCTTTTTTGAGGACATTATTGATTACGCAGTCTATTTTGACGGCTCTGTGACCAATTCTTAGACACAAATAACCTTTCAGACTCTTTATATGAATGACAGTCTTCAGCTACTTCCAATCCCCAAAGTGATACCTCACCACTGGTTTTGGAAATAATAAATTGTATTTTATCACGTTCTTTCCACGATCTGTGAAATGCGTTATGAAAGCTTTTTATAAATACCATAGGATGAAATGAATTCTTATCATTAGTAGATGTTTGGAACTGTCTCACTTTAAAGATATTGTATTCTACTTTCGTAGATGTAACATATCCCCTTCGATCAAACTCACGATCACGTCTATGTGACTCATCAATATTATTAGAACTATGATTATAACGTCTCTATTTCTCTTTTTTACTGGAGAATCTTTAATACAGATGTGTTCAGAATACCTATTATACGTTCTAGGTTGTGCTGACCCATCCTCTATAAGTGACATTCGTCTATCAACCTGTTCCTGCCATCGAGGTAATTCAGTGATTGCTTTATCTTTAACAGATGTAAATTCAGGCTTCAGTTGTTCTAACTCGTGACCGCTGTCGCCTCGCGCTGAGTTTTGTTTTGCCTATTGACACGCAGACTCGATAACTTCGTGCATTTGCACTTTAACTTCCCCAGCTGTGTTATCTAACCAAGCAGAAAACTCACTTCCAATTTTATTTGATTGCTTACTATGGTATTCTTCAATATACTCTTGTCCCTTTATCTGTAGAATTTCTACTCGCTCGGCTATTTGATTGACCTGTTCGACTACCTTCGACTGATCATCACGCATTTCCTTGACTTAACTCTCTAAAGTGGTTACAGAATCCTGTAAAATATCGCTTCTCTCCTCAGATGCTTTTAGTCGTATAGTTAACTGTTCTAATTTTGAAACAAAAAAATTCATCTCTTTGCTTAATTGTACCCTCTAAGTCATGAGTAGCTTTCGTAAAGATATTTTTATTAGCTTCAAGAATATCCTCCTTGAATTTCTGTTCTCTGAGCTCACGCCGTTTATTAACTTCCTTTTCTCTAAGATCTCGTTGTCTATTAGCTTCCTGTTCTATAACATATTATTAATTCTACGATCTTCAGTTACAGTGTCATGATGTGTAAGATTCTGTATATTTTTAAAAATATTTACGTAACGTGTGGACTGTTAAGTAACAAAACTTCCTGGCAGATTAAAACTATGTGCCGCACTGAGACTCGAACTCGGGACTTTGCCTTTCGCGGGAAGTTGCTCTCATTTTCGAGTTAAGTAATACTTCGTCGATAGTGCACCATCTTGTACCCTGAAACTGAATGTCTTTTCGCCATGAAAAATATGATACTTGCAAATGAACAGTGTTTCTTTACGCACTGAATAATTTTCCTTATATGTGCTGTGTCTATTCTTTTGCCCATGTCCAAAAGAACAAACTCAATTTTGATCCTTCAGCCACTGAGAATAAAGACAATAAGGAATTAATAACATCAGTTACCCGTGGGTATTGATTTAAATAGTGTGCCGGACCAGGATTCGAAGCTGGGTCTCCTGCTTGCTTGGCAGATGTGCTGAGCACTACGGCATCCAGACATAGCGGTCATCGCAACTGAGCGGACTACCCTAGCATTCCTCCCGTCGGACCTAAATTCTCAATTTATCCGCATACTACCGTTGTAGCGCCCCTTGTCCATTATCCTCATTACTCGCAGCATTTCGCCGATTCCCGTAAGAGTTAAATCAAATGTTCAAATGTGTGTGAAATCTTATGGGAATTAACTGCTAAGGTCATCAGTCCCTAAGCTTACATACTACTTAAACTAAATTATCCTAAGGACAAACACACATACACACCCTTGCCCGAGGGAGGACTCGAACCTCTGTAAGAGTTCGAGCATGGTGTGCATCCGCAATAAAGTGATTATTGGCCGTCCTCGCCCTATATATGCAGAGTCTGTTCTTTCGGACACATTCGAATAAACTGACACAATTTTGAACCTGCAGCCACTACGAATCAAGACACAAATGAATTAAGGATGCTAGCTGCCCGTGGTCAATGATTAAAATCAATGGGAAAGTCCAACAGACACCACATATATGATTAAGGTGAGAACGGCCAATGATCACTTCAGTGCGGATGCACACACGCTCGAACACATGCGGGAATCGGCACAGTACAGCGAGTGATGGGGATGATGCGCAAGGGGCACTACGACAGTAATGTGTGGATGAGGTGAGAGTTTGGGACTGACGTGAATCGTACTGGGGCACTCCATGATGTTCCGATAACTACTGTGCCCGGATGCTGTGGTCAGCACATCGGTCTAGTAAGCAGGAGACCCGGGTTCGAGTCCCATTCTGGAACAACTTTCCCAATTGATTTAAATCACTGCTCTCTATCAGCTCAAGAAATCAATTCCTTTGTGTCTTACCACCGTATTTCCAAAATTAAAATGTGTGTTAACTGCCAGTAGCTACTATTTCAAAATGTTTTATCTTTTACCTGATTTTTGCTGATACGTCTCCTTAATTTGGTTTCACTTACTGATTATTGTAGTGTAGTAGACTAATAATGTAGTAAATAGACGTTAAATTAGTACTGACAAGATATTCTCAATTGCAACACTTTTACCTTTGAATAGAATATTTGTCCCTAAACTAAACTAACCTCCGTCCGAACAGGCTTTGGTAGGCCCAACGGTACCGACCGAGCGCCGTGTCATCCTCATCCACAGGCGTCATTGGATGAGAATATGAAGGGGGATGGGGTCAACGCACTACTCTCCCGGCCGTACATCAGTTGACGAGATCGGAGCCGCTACTTCTCAATGAAGAAGCTCCTAGGTTTGCTTCACAAGGGCTAAGTGCACCTCGCTTGCTAACAGCGCTCGACAGACCGGATGGTCATCCACCCAAGTGCTAGTAGCCCAGTCAAACAGCGCTTAACTTCGGTGATCTGACGGGAAGCAGTGTTTCCAGTGCGCCAAGGTGGTTGGCAATATTTGCTTCTAGGTACGTGAAAATGTTGTTCCTTGGAGCAATTTTTCACATCTGGAAAACAATACTCCTCTAAAGTAATTTTTGTAATTTCAGAAAGTGACTTCAGCTTACGCAAAAGGGAAATGTATTAGACTTCTACTAGAGGACTGGCTAAAGGCGAAAGTCTGAGAGGTACACAACACTCTCCCCTGCTAATCTAGTATACGGAGATCAGTCAGGACTGCATCTTGTTTTCCGCCAACCATTGTGGTTAGAAATTATCTCATAGATTTGTAAGAAAATATTAAGTAGCAGTCAGGGATGAGGATCGATGAACGCTTTACCTCTCGTAGGAGGAGACGGTGTGTAACCGTAATTTAGGAAATTAGGTTGTGCTATTGGAGAGAAACGCACGCATATTTTCGAGTGTCGTCATTGTATCGAACTGCACAGTTAAATTGTTTTTTTTTAATTCGTTAAGATTGATTAATTATGAGAAGATTTGAGATTGTAATAGATTTAATAATAATATTTTGCATCCTCAAACGTTCTTATCAGAGCCTTAATGAACAGCGCGAAGCCGGAACCGCGTGACGTCAACGGTCGCAGGTTCGAATCCTGCCTCGGGCATAGATGTGTGTGACGTCCTTAGGTTAGTTAGGTTTAAGTAGTTCTAAGTTCTAGGGGTCTGATGACTCCAGATGTTAAGTCCCATAGTGCTCGGAGCCATTTGAACCATTTTTTTCTTCTCATTGCTTAGTTGATCTGCCCGTCTAATCTTCATCATTCTTCTGAAGCACGACCTTTTAAAAGCTTCTATTATTTTCCAGTCTAAACTGTTTATCGTCCATGCTTCACTTCTGTTTATAACTACACTTGATACAAATACTTTCAGGAAAGACTTCCTAACACTAAAATCTATATTCGATGTTAATAAATTTCTTTTCTTCAGAAATGCTTTTTTTACCACTGACAATATACATTTTATAACATCTCTTCTTCGGCTATCGTAATTTCTTTTGTTGCCCAAATAACAAGTCTCATCTACTACTTTAAGTGTCTCGTTTCCTAATCGAATTTCCCTGGCATTACATGATTTAATTCGAATACATTTCGTTGTTTCTGTTTTGCTTTTTTTGATGTTCATTTTATATCCTTCTTTAAAGAAAGTGCCCATTACGATCAACCGCTCGTCCAAGACCTTTGCTGTCTCTGACAGAATTTCAGTATCACCAACGAACACGAAAATTTTATTTATTCTCTCTGAATTCCCATTCTGAATTTTTCTTTGATTACCTTTACCGCATGCACAATGTACAGATCGAATAACATTGGCTATTAGCTACAACCCTATGTCACTACGTTCTCAACCAGTGCTTCCCTTTCATGCCCCTCGACCCATAACTGTGGTCTGATTACCGTACAAGTTTTACATAGCCATAATTACACCGCTGCTACCTCCATAATTTCAAAGAGTATTCCAGTCAACATTGTCAGAAGCTTTTTCTAAGTCTACAAACGCTATAAATGTAGGTTTGCCTTTCCTTGACCTATTTTGTAAGATACGTCGCAGGCTCGGTATTGAGTTGTGTGTTCCTACATCTCTCCTGAATCCAAAATGATCTTTCCCGCGATCGGCTTCTATCCGTTTTTTTCCATTCTTTCGTTAGGAATTCGTGATAGTATTTTGTAGCCGTGACTTATTAAATAGTTAGGTAATACATCTGTTGGCAGCTGCTTTCCTTGGAATTGGAATTATTACATTCTTCTTAAGCCTGAGAGTATTGCGCCTGCCTCAAACGTCTTGCACACCAGATGGAAGAATCAAGGTTGTCAGCAGCTTTGACGAAAAGTCGCTTACTCCCGGAGCCTTGTATCGACTTAGGCTTATCAGGTGCCGTGTGAAATTATTCTCTTAATATATCTCCCATCTCATTTTCATCTGTATCATATTCCATTTCTATAATACTGTCTTCAGATCCTTTATATAGCGCCTCAATATACACCTTCCATCTTCCACCTTTCCCTTCTTTGCTTGGGACTGGTTTTACCTCTGAGCTCAGGGTATTCGTACAGCTGTTTCTCTTTTATTCAAAGACCTCTTTGCCTGTAGAGACTGATGATATACAAATGTAGGTGGCTATTAGACTAGATGAAAAACTGTTATTTCATACAAAGACGATGTTTTGACTTACGTTTCTGTTGCAGCAGAAAGGAAGCATACGGTTCGCAAGCATAGTTCAACTGAAAGCCTTCTTCCTGCTACGTGATCTGTCTCACCTCCACGAGGTAAGTAAAAGACTATACAGAATTACTTCGATGCTACAGCTTGCTATATTTTTATAAGTAGGTGCAGCACTGACCACAAGATGCCCAGACTTGGAGGTTGTATACAGTACCTTATTTTTTAAGTCAGTCATTAACGTCGACACGGATCGGGAGTTTGGAGAATGTATTGTGTTCTAACATTATGAATTACGCCGAAGAGAACGGTCTATTGACACACAACATGGATATAGAAAATATAGTTCTTGTGAAACACAACTGCCACCTTCATCATACGAAATGTTAAGTGCTATTGACAAGGTACTTCAGATTCCGTGTTTCTGGCTTTCCAGAAAGCTTTTAACACTGTGCCCCACAAGCGACTTGAACTGACATTACGTGCTTATGGAATATCGTCTCACTTATGAGACTGGATTCGTGATTTCCTGTCAGAGACGTCACAGTTCGTAGTAACTGACAGAATGTCGTCGAGTAAAACAGAAGCTTCTTCTGGCGTTTACCAATCTAGTGTTACAGGCCCTGTGCTGTTCCTTATTTATATTTAGGAGACAATCTGAACAGCCGTCTTAGGTTGTTTACAGATGATGTTGCCGTTTATCGTCTAGTAAAGTAATCAGAAGACCAAAGCAAATTTCAAAATGGTTTAGATAATTGGTAATTGACCCTAAATAATGAAATTGTTAGGTCATCCATATGAGTGCTAAAACGAATACGTTTAACTTCGGTTACACGATAAATCAATCAAACCTAAGGCCGTAAATTCAACTAGATACCTAGGAATTAC
The DNA here is from genome assembly GCF_023897955.1 of Schistocerca gregaria. Taxonomy (NCBI): domain Eukaryota; kingdom Metazoa; phylum Arthropoda; class Insecta; order Orthoptera; family Acrididae; genus Schistocerca; species Schistocerca gregaria. Next base: position 252,964,074 of record NC_064927.1, read on the forward strand.
AATTACGAAGAACTTAAATTGGAAATGATACATAGAAAATGTTGTGGGGGAAGGAAAACCAAAAACTCAGTTTTATTCGCACAACACTTAGAAAACAGATCTACAGCTTACACTAAGTTTGTCCGTCCGTTTTTGTACTGCTGCGTGGACTCCAATCCTTACTACACACAAAAAAAGTTTTGTACCAACCGGTTCCCAAAACTGTGGAAAATAGACGTTGATGACGTTGATTCTGAATATTGTATCACAGACACAGTCCCTTCGACTGTTCAGAGAGGACACTAAACTAGCCCAAAGCTGCAAACAACCATGCATGAGCAGCGATTATTAGACAGAGGGGGTCTGACAGCCAATCAGTTCCAGTCATCCACCAGGAAGGAGGTACACGGCTTGTGTTGTCTGTAGTTCAACCACGCGTAGACCTTCAATACCGCATTGTTACTTGGTGCCAGGAAGGGCTCTCAACAAGGGCAGTGTTGAGGCATCTCGGAGTGAACCAAAGCGATGTTGTTCGGGCATGGAGGAGATTCAGAATGCCACCATGTTGAATAATGCTTTTCGTGCTGCCACACGACGTTGTGTTAAGGCTACATGATGCAATAGGCTACATGATGCGCAACTCCACTCCCGACGGACATGGCGAGGTCTATCATTGCAACCACGACACCATGCAGCACGGTACAGATGGGCCCAACAACATGTCGAACGGACCACTAAGGATTGGCATCATGTTCTCTTCACCAATGAGTGTCGCATATGCCTTTAACGAGAAAATCTTTTGTAGATGTGTTTGGAGGCAACTTGGTCAGTCTGAACGCCTTAGACACACTGTCCAGCGAGTGCAGCAAGGTGGAGGTCCCCTGCTGTCTTAGGGTGGGGTTATGTGGCCCGACGTACGCCGCTGATGGTCATGGAAGTCGCCGTAATGGCTGTACGATTGTGAATTCCGTCCTCCGACCGACAGTACAACTATATCGGCTGCATATTGGCGAGGCATTTGTCTTCGTGGACGACAATTCGCGCATCCATCTTACAAATCTTGTGAATGGCTTACTTCAGGAAAACGACATCGCTCGACTAGAGTGGCAAACATGTTCTCCTGACATGAACCCTATCGAAAATGCCTGGGATAGATTGAAAAGGGCTGTCTATGGACTACATGACCCACCAACCACTCTGAGGGATCTACGCCAAATCGCCGTTGAGGAGTGGGACAATCTGGACCAACAGTGCCTTGATGAGCTTGTGGATAGTAAACCACGACGAATACAGGCATGCATCAATACAAGAGGACGTGCTACTGGGTATTACAGGCAGCGGTGTGTACTGCAACCTGGACCATGATCTCTGAAGGTCTCGCTGTATGGTGTACAATACGCAGTATGTGGTTTTCATGAGCAATAAAATGGGCGGAATTGACTTTTATATTAATCTCTATTCCAATTTTCTGTACAGGTTCCGAAACTCTCGGAACCGAGGTGATGCAAAACTTCTTTTGATATGTGTATATTAACGGAGTAATCGATAAATTTCAAAGAAGAGCAGCACGTTTCACATTATACCGAAACAGGGGAAAGTGTCATTGACATGATACAGGATTTGGGGTGGGCTTTATTAAAACAAACGCGTTTTTGTTTCGGCGGAATCTTCTGACGAAATTTTAATCACTAACTTTCTTCTCCGAATGCGAAAATATCTTCTTGACTCCGACCTTCATATGGAGAAACGATCGTCATAATAAAATAAGGGAAATCATGTCTCGCAGGGTAAGACATAGATGTTCGTTTCTTTCCACGCGCTTTCCAAGATTGGAATAATAGAGAATTACTGTGTAGGTGGTTCAATGCTCTCTGGCAGGCACTTAAATGTGATCCGCAGAGAATCCATGTAGAGGAAGAAATAGACTACTGACACTATCTTAAATTGAATGGTCAGATTAAGTGACGGAAAGGGATGTCCCGTTTTAAGACGTACCGTGGGTGGCGTCTGAATGTCGGCGCTAGAAAATGCGTATGGCGCTAATATAGACACGATATTTGAGCAGTGACAGAGAGGTGTGTAGTGAACATGGAGGACGTCACGAGATAACCGACTTTGAACGTTTGATGAGAATCGGTGCACTACGCACGGGCCTTAGCGTATCGGAGATTACGCAATAATACAGGTTTCCGAGGTCAGCAGCAACTGGGACGCATCTCCAACATCGCAGAGACAATGTTTCAAGACGACCACAAGTGTTTGAAGAACGGACGTCACGTGGTCTCCGCCGATCAATGCGGCGCGATTGACGGTATGATGTGAGCTGAGTCGCCGCCTGTTTGAATGTGGGGCACCAGGAACGCGTTTCTACCAAGGCTGTACACAGAGTTGGTTCGAGGACATTAATCTATTCAAGCGACGCCTTACCATTTGCATCCTCCCCCCTCTTCTCCCATTTCCTTCGTACACTTTCACCCGCGTGGTTAGCACACTTCACTCGCATTCCCGGAGGACGACGGTTCGAACCCACCTTCGGCCATCTTGATTTAGGTTTTCCATGATTTCCCTAAATCGCTTAAGGCAAATGCCGGGATGGTTCCTTCGGAAAGGCACGGCCGCTTTCCTTCTGCATCCTTCCATAATCCGAGCTTGAGCTCTGTCTCTAATGACCTCGTTGTCAACGAGACGTAAAACGCTAATCTGCTTCTCTCCGTCTCCTTCCTCCATTTTCACCCGTGGCACTTTTCGCTGTTAATCGTGACGCTTACTGTATACAACAAGTGTCCCTCTCAGGTAGGCGCCGCCGGCGGCCGCTGCTAATTGTGATGCACTCCGACTTCAGGACACAAGTGGCCCATCGGGACCATCCGACCGCCGTGTCTTCTTCAGATGAGGATGCAGATAGCAGGGGCGTGTGGTCAGCACACCGCTCTCCCGGTCGTTATGATGGTTTTCTTTGACCGGAGCCGCTACTATTGGGTCGAGTAGCTCCTCAGTTGGCATCACGAGGCTGAGTGCATCCCGAAAACGGACAACAGTGCATGGTGGCCCGGACGGTCACCCATCCAAGTGCCGGCCACGTCCGACACCGCTTAACTTCGGTTATCTGACGGGAACCGGTGTATCCACTGCGGCAAGGCTGTTGCCCACTAATTGTGATGCGATTTGCTTAAAAACATTACAGTTGTGACGTCTCTGGTTTCCGTCTCACAAGTGGTTTGCGCCTACTCGTCATCACCGATTTCGTCTAAATTAATGGAATATGCAGGACTTGACCAGAAAACCAGGTGACAGGAGTGGGCGTTCCAGATGGCCAAGCGTTTAGAGAAATTCGCATTTTTGGTGCTGGTCTTGTCTGGTCTGGCGTGAACCGTTTGTATTAGTTTCCAGATACCGGTTGCCGCAATGGAAAGATTACAGGACGGTAATCCGAAGGTTGAGAGTTCGAGTCCTTACTCAGACATTTTTTAATATTTTCAATTTTTACATTATTTACACTGCAAATACTCAGTACACTGTATTTCTTAATATTGCCGTAAAACACTTGAAAAGCATGCAAGGGAAAATTTGTGACATCAATTAAATTTCTAAGAAGGAATCGTATTTACAGCGTCTACGAGCACTCTGCAAAAAACTTTCCTAGAAGGGGCAGTAGTAAAACACACGAAACTTCGTATTCCATTAGTTTTATTTCCACCTTCGAGCAGCGTTACGTGTGGTTTGCTGCAAAGTGTGCGTTGAGAGAGAACATTGGGTGAATGTGAACCAAGCGTGTTTTTTTATGGAAACTCGGAAATGCAGCGTTTATTACTTGTGCTAGATGGCGATGAAATTACCGCTTTATGAAGATAGTAATCCCAGCCTGTGTAAATTATCAACCCTAGAATAATGAAAGGATCGGTTTGATACATGAACGTGTCGTGTACTCCTTACAACCCATTCCAGGAAATTTATTTGCGGACTCCTCATGGATGCTGTAATTTAATCCATTCTTGTACACTTATTTTCAGCCGCAGATTTTCCTTTGTCTTTTCCTTTCATGCATTTTATGAAAATCTTAGTAAACACAATATACTGAGCATTTTTCAGTTTATTTGCAGTGTAAATAAGGTATGAAAGTGGAAATATAAAGATTTCTGCTCAGAAACTCGATACCACGACTCTCGGATTACCGTTTCTTACTCTTTTCGCTGCACCAACTGTGGCCTGGAATCCACGCTAACATAAAGGGCTGGACCCTCGCCCTACCCGTTACAAAAATGCTACTTCGTTTAAACGCTTGGACATCGGGAGCTCTAACTTTTTTGACTTTCATTTCTGGCCAAGTCTTTCATATGCCATTACTTTAGACGGTGATGGCGAGCAGGCGCGATCCCCTTGTCAACTTAGCGTCCCAAGCGGCAGCTCACGTAGCTTGGGTCTTCAACCGGCTCTCTGACTGTACGGAGACGATTGCACCACGCGGTCTTCTGTGACCTATGACCGAACATCACATCCAGTCCGAGAGAAAAGAAAGATAGTGATTGTTAGTAGCATATGACAAGCTGTACAGTGTCTGTGATAAACCATAGTGCTACTTGATAAAGATGAAACTAGTTGGTAACAGAAGCAAAGGCTTTGCAGTGAATAAGAGATGTTTGAGCTGTTTGAGAAATAAATGTGAATTTGTGGTTACGGTCCACCACTGACTTTTGTATGAAATACTGCTGAATGGAATGAACAGTCCAGTGAGTATACAATATGGACTGAGAGCAAATCGAAGAAAGACGAAAGTAATAAGAAGCAGGAGAAATGAGAACAGCGAGTAACTTAAGACACAGATTGATGACGACGAAGTAGTTGAAGTTAAGGAATTCTGCTACCTGAGCAGCAGAATAACCAATGACGAACAGAGCAAGGAGTACTTCAAAAGCAGACTAGCAATGGCAAGAAGGCCATTGAGCCGATCTGCGGCTCGAATTGGTGCTGTTTGTAGGTTTCCATCCTTTGTTGGAGGCCAGACCGTATCGTTTAGTGGGCATAGTTCCGGTTGGTTGTCTTCTTCTCTTCTTGACTGGCGCCACTCGTTTCGCTAGCGTTGCCTGTCCGCTAGTGACAGCAGCGGCGGTTATCGATATGTATTAACTGTGGCCCTATCTTTGGGGCGACGTCGTTGTTTTTCCGGATCGTGTGAGTGTGCGACCGAGCGAGGTGGCGCAGTGGTTAGCACACTGGACTCGCACTCGGAAGGACGACGGTTCAATCCCGCGTCCGGCAATCCTGATTTAGGTTTTCCAAATGTCCAACGTGTATGGCGAACATTACACGCTCATAACTTGTACCCATTTCACATGCAGTTTAATAGTCATGTATGGCTGCAGTAAAATCCACACCCTATAGTGGAAACTAATTACGACGTTTGTTTTCCGATCAATATTTGATGTGGAATGATCGATAACACATTGATAGATCCAGTCATTTTAGAAGAGCGAATGACGGGACAGAATGACTTGCCATTTTTTTGGAAAATTATTTTGTTGAACGCCTAGAGGGCGTTCTTTCGGTCACGAGGATTGCAGTGTGCATCCTGCATGACGGAGCTCCTCCACATTTTACTAGATATCCGAGGGAACACCTCAACCGCACTTAACCTAATCGCTGGATTCGTCGTTAACTTGGGCATCAAGATCGTGTGATCTTGTTTATGGGGTTGGATGATGTGTGAGGTGTACGAACGAAAGTTGAACTGCTTGGTCGCATAGTATACTCTGGTGTCGTCATTATGGAACCTGAGGAGGCACTCGTCATGTTCTCCCAACAGTGCACAAATGGGTTGAAATTTATTGTGGACTGTGCAACGCAGTGGTGTAAGGTTTACGATAATATTATAGGTGAATGTGCTAAAAATACCTACTTTTCAATTGATTCTTTATAAAAAGCATGCTGTAATGTTTACTAGCTGTTGCACATGTGTTCACGAGTATAAGTGAGAGTGAATCGAATAAAACAGAATGTACTTTACATTTGGTTCACCATGGAAGCCATTCGGAATGGGGCATATGTCCATACGAAGTTTTTACTTCAAATGATCGTTCCTGGTTCTTGCAATATCCGCGAATACTGACAGTTCCTCCTAGGATACCTTGCATAGACCATGGATTAATTCTGGGCCCTATAATATCTGACAGTAATCGAAGAGTTTATATTTCAGGTACACTTGTACTTACGTATTTTTTTTATATTTTTTAGTCATCAATCTTCTGTCTGGTTTGACAGGGCCAACTACGAATTTCTAACATTTTCATCCCAGAGTAGCACTTGCAACCTACGTCCTTCATTATCTGATGAATGTATTCCAATCTCTGCCAGTTTTTATCTCTTCGGCTCCCTCTAGCACCATGGAACTCATTCCCTGATGTATTATCAGATGTCCTGTCGTCCTGTCCCTTCTACTTCTCAGCGTCTTCCACATATTCCTTTTCCTCTCCGATACTGCACAGAACGTCCTCATTCCTTACCTTATCAGCCCACTTAATTTTCCACATTCGTCTGCAGAACCATATCTCAAACGCTTCGATTCTCTTCTATTCCGGTCTTCCCACAGTCCGTGTTTCATTACCATACAATCCTGTACTCTAGAAGTTCATTCTCAGAAATTTCTTCCTCAGATTAAAGCCGATATTTGATATTAGTTGACTTCTCTTGCGCAGGGATGGCTGCGACCTCATAGTCAAGGGAGGGCAGGATTCGGTTATTGTTGGTTGCCTTTTACAGTTACACACAATTTATTTTAAACTAGTAACTCCACACTCAACAATAAATAAAATACCGACGTCATTAATGAAGGAATAAACAACTGTTCAAATATTAGCGTTTTCGGTGAGCTACAGTTTAGCAAATCACCATTAAATACAGATACAACAGATAATGTTTTGGAAAACAAGCCACTGTGATCTGGGCAAAGGGCTTACACGCCAGGCTGACAATAAATTAAGTATGATTTAAAACTCGCAGCAAATTACAAATTACAGGTATTGAAATATTAAAGGCAAATCACCACAAACACAGCAGAAGGCATCAGACGCCAGGAATTGCAGCAAATAAGATTCTAAGGGTTAGTGCGTAAATAGCAAATTAGAATTTTAAGGCAAATGACCACAATCACGGCTGAAGGCCTTTCACGCCAGGAACGGCAACAATATAAAAAATTTAGAAACCTGCTGTAAAACAGCAAATACAGTAGCAAAGCTTAATTAAAAAAACAAGCAACTCATTACCAAACGGGTGAAATAAGATGATGGTAAACTTGGTAACACAAGGGGCCACAGACGGTGCTCGAGGAATCGACTTCTGAGAAGGTCCGGCAACAAACACTTTCGCGAGCGATGATATAGGCAGCCAAGAGTTGCATTCACTTCACAAGATGGTAACTCACACTAGTGGTAGTCTAACGAATGACTAATGATACTATTGCTGAAGCTACCTGACGTCCGATAAACCAAATGCAACAATGGACCAATACGCCAAAGCCGGAACCAGCGGTCTGTACTACGTCCCCAGAATACTGTGTTTAGAGCGCCCGGAACGAGAAGGAACCACTACCACCAGAGCAGAAAGCACTCCACTCGCTGCTCTTCGCCTCGGCGACACTACGAGCAGCAACACGAACCTAAGTCAGTGGAAGTTTCTCTACTTGGATTGAGATGCACTCATCTTAAGGCTTGCTGGATCCGGTTTACGACGAGGTCGTGCATCCTCAAGACCACAGATCTTCCACTCGGCAGTCCAAGCGTGCTCCCCAGCGATCCCAGCGTGTTCTGGCACTGCGCGGACAAGTGTGCTCCTCAGTCCACAGCCGAAGTCGCATACTCACACGTTGGGGGCGTTGTTTTGGGGGAAAGGGACCAAACTACGAGGTCATCGGTCTCATTGGATTAGGGAAGGACGGGGAAGGAAGTCGGCCGTGCCCTTTCAAAAGAACCATCCCGGAATTTGCCTGGAGCGATTTAGGGTAAGTGCAGAAAGGCGTCGTGTGCTGATAGGGGACTGCGCTGCATCCAGATGAACTATGTGTTGTTGCACCTGCTTAGGTTGTTGAACGCCATGTTCAGAAGAAAAGTACAAACTTGGAAGGATACCTGTTTCACTCGATGTGCTGAAAACTCTGGTAAACACTCTACGACCAGGAACTCGCTGTACAGGAAAGCGCGAGCGGTATTCTTTGACAGCAGCAGGAACACTACCATCACAGAAGCAGTAAACATACACCACAGCTGCATATTCGTCATTAGTGAGGGCGTGTGCGATGTTAATCAGCGCGTGTGCAGGGAGTTAACCGATGCTTCTGGCTGATAATCTCTTAATGCCTCGCACTACTGCACTCACAACACACGACGGACAACTACGCGTCTAACGGGCTAAATCGCAGAAAGACGCCCCGAGCAAAGAGACTCAAAGCAGTGACCGAAGTTGCACTAGAATTAAACTTCAGAGAGATCGGGTGGGTAAGATACGAGTACGTGCTGAAAACAAATGCCTAAATTTTTTCTGTTCTCAGTAACAGTTGAGTTATCACATGTCATGCGTTTTATTAGATAGACTCTCCTAGTTTGCTGAGCCAATACACAATATTCTGCCGCTATAGGACTAGGAATTGTAGTGTGCAGCACAGCTGTGTGAAGCTGAACTCTATAGGTGAGTGAGAAACAGCGTGCTGTAATCGGGTTTATGACCACAAAAAAACGAACCTCCAACTGAAATCATAGAAGAATGAAAGCTGTATACTGTGATGACTGTACCGACATCTGTAATGTGATAACCTCAAGGTTTGTGACGGAGTGCTTCCAAAACTTAAAAACCACCTTCGAAGACTTCACTTTGATAGTGATCAATCGATACAAGCAGAGGTGAGCTTTTGGCTCCAACAACAAAGTGAAACACTCTACAGTGATGGTATCAACAACTGGTGGCTCGTTGGGAAATTTTAAAAATTTGTGGTAAGTTCCCATTGGATCGCCTGCCGGACTGGCCGAGTGGTTCTAGGCGCTACAGTGGAGCCGCGCGACAACTACGGTCGCAGGTTCGCATCCTGCCTCGGGCATGGATGTGTGTGATGTCCTTAGGTTAGTTAGGTTTAAGTAGTTCTAAGTTCTAGGGGACTGATGACCTCAGATGTTAAGTCCCATAGTGCTCAGAGCCATTTGAACCGTCCTATTGGATGAAACTAGGCTCACAAACTATTTAATATATCTTAAACTATGGACAACGCACACACACCAAATCCCGACGGAAGACTCGAACCTACGACGGAAGGAGCCGCGCGAACCGTGATAAGGCGCCTAGGACCGCACAGCTACCCCGCGCGTCTCTAGTTGGGAATAATGTGTTCGTCGCCAATGTGACTACGTTGACAAACAAATATGTATACATACAGAATATATATGAAAAATGTAAATAACGTTTGTTTTATTTAAGGATTTCCACACAAAAAAATAGGAGTCATTAATTCTCAGCACATCCTCGTACATACCTGCATGCCACTAGGCCAAATACAAATTTACATTAAATGTGTTTTATCTCAGAAACCATTGGGAGTAGGGCTTATATGCAAGTTAAGTTTCTCTTCAAATGAGCGTTTCTGCCATATTCCTGAATATTCACCATTCCCCCTGTGACAACCTTTATCATCAACAATACAATACTATTTCGGCTGCTATATATTTAGAGTACCCCCGTCGTAAGCAGCCATCAGTACTAATAAGATCTGCCGCCGACATTATTTCCCGACATTCCTTAACTATCGAATCCCTGAATGATTTTGTCGTGGCAGTGGTGTTTGCGGCACAATAAAGGCCCGCAGTGCTACAGTGTTCAGCAGCGTCTGTCTTACTGGGCTGTGAAAGCCAGGTGTGGTGATCACGTATCACGTGTCTTTCATATATTATGCGTGTGGTCTGAGGAATGCAGGATTTCCACAATGACAAAAGAAGATTAGTTTAACATAAAGGTTTTTAGGATACTGTCTAATTTAAATTAAATGTAACTCACTTGTCGGGGAAAAACCTGATCTTGTAAACCTTACAATCTGTGTCTTCATCTACATCCACACGAATACACTGCAAATCACAATTAAGTGCCTGGCCGTGGGTTCATTGAAAGCCTGCAAGCTATTTCTTTACCGTTCCAGTCTCGAATAGCGCGCGGGAAAACGAATGCTTAAATCTTTCTCTGCGAGCTCTGATTTCTCTTATTTTTTTGGTTTAAAATTATTCAAATGGCTCTGAGCACTTTGGGACTTAACATCTATGGTCATCAGTCCCCTAGAACTTAGAACCACTTAAACCTAACTAACCTAAGAACATCACACAACACCCAGTCATCACGAGGCAGAGAAAATCCCTGACCCCGCCGGGAATCGAACCCGGGAACCCGGGCGTGGGAAGCAAGAACGCTGCCGCATGACCACGAGCTGCGGGCTCTTATTTCATTTTGACGATCATTTATCCCTATGCAGGTGGACACCAACTGGATATTTTCACACTTTCAATGGAAGGATGGAAATTAATTGATTGAAATTTCATGGGAAGATCCAGCCGCAACGAAAAACTCCTTTGTTTTAATGATTGTCACCACAACTCGCGTATCATATCCGTGGAACTCTCTCCCCTATTTCGCAATAATACAAAACTAGCTGCACTTCTTTGTTTTCGATGTCCTCCGTCTATCCTATCTGACGAAGATTGAACACCGCACAGAAACACTCCAGTGGAGGGCGGACGAGCATAGTGTAAGCGGTCTTATTAGTAGCCATTTTGCATTTTCTAAGTATTCTGTGAATAAATCGCATCTTTGGTTTACTTTCCCCACAACATTATCTATGCGAACGTTGCGGTTTAAGTTATTTGTAACTGTAATCCCTAAGAATTTAGTTGATTGTACAGTGATTAGATTTGTCTGATTTAGCGGATACCTTTTGGTATTCACTTGGCTGACTTCATACTTTTCATTATTTAGGGTCAATTGCCACTTCTCGTAGCATATACTTACCTTGTCTACATCATTCTGCAGTTCGTTTTGTACATCTTTTAACATTTCAAGAATGACTATATCATCTGCAAATAGTCTAAGAGGGATGCTCAGATTGTCTCATAAGTCGTTTATGTAGATCAAGAACAGCACAGGGCCTATAACACTTCCTTTAGGGAACGCCGGATATAGTTTCTGTTTTTCTCAATGACTTTCCGTCAATAACTACGAACTGTGACCATTCTGATAGGGACTCACAAATCCAGTCACCTGATTTGATCTACATCGCTTGTGAGGAACGATGTCAAAAACCTTCTGGAAAACTTCTGGAATGTGGAATCAATTTGATGTCCCCTGTCGATAGCACTCGTTGCTTCGTGGGAATAAAGAGCTAGTTCTGTTTAACAAATGGTTCAAATGGCTCTGAGCATTATGGGACTTAACATCTGTGATCATCAGTCCCCTAGAACCTACAACTACTTAAACCTAACTAACCTAAGGACATCACACACATCCATGGCCGAGGCAGGATTCGAACCTGCGACCATAGCGGCCACGCGGTTCCAGACTGAAGTGCCTAGAACCGACTGGCTGCGTTTAACAAGGACGATGTATTTTGAATCCGTGTTGGCGATTTGTCAATAAATAATTTTCTTCGAGATAATTCATAATGTTCGAACACACCATATCTTCCAACATCCTGCTGCAAATCGACGTTACTGATGTAGGTCTGTAATTCAGTGGATCACTCCTATTTGCTTTCTTGGGTACTGGTGTAGCTTATTCTACTTTCGGCGAGTGACCAGTGGTATATGATTGCTACGTATGGACACATTGTATCAACATACTTGGAAAGGAACCTGACTAGTGTAAGTCTGAGGCGGAGGCCTTGCCTTTATTAAGTCAGTTAAGCTTCTTTGCTACACCGAGGATATCTACTTCTAAGTTACGCATATTGTCAGTAGTTTTTGGTTAGAATTCTGGAAAATTTACATTGTCCTCTTTGGAGAAGTATTTCGGAAAACTGTTTTTACTAACTCTGATTTAATGGCACTGTCATCGTTACCATCACCATTTGTATCGCAAGCAGTGAAAGTACTGATGCGTCGTGCCGCTGGTGTATTTTACATACGACCAGAACCGCTTCGGCTTTGCTCACAGACTTAGAGACAGAGTTCGTTGAGGAAGCAGCTCGCATAGAAATTCGCACTAAATTTCGAACTTCTGTGAAACATTGACAGTGTTGCGTATTTTGCGCCCTTTTACATTCGCCATGCTTCTTTCGTTTTCAGTAAGTATACTGACCTGTTTTATGTATCATGTGGAGGTCAGCATCATTTCTTATTTGGATGTTACAGTAAAAAGTGTCGCTAAAATGAACTTGTGGTCACAGATCCCGTATCCGTCATGATGCTCCCCATCTGTTCAGACATATTTGTTGCTAATAGTTCAAGAATGTTTTCGCACCCATTTACGTTTCCAGTGCGCTCCTGAACCAAATTCTTAAAATAACTTTCTGAGAAAACATACAGTACGATTTCGAACAACGTCTTATGCCTTCCGTGCACTTTAAACATGTATTTTCGCCTAAATATTGAGGTTAGATTGAAATCACCATCAACTATAATTGTATGAGTGAGGTTCCTGTTTGAAATGAGTCAAGCTTTCTATGAACTGTTCAGCAACTATCAACTGAGTCGGCGGTCGGTAAAAGGACCAGCTACTAAATATTCTGGTTGTCAAGTACAACCTGTACCCATACTAATTCATACCAACTATGTTTCAATTTCAACACAAGGTAAACTTTGTCTGATAGTAATAAAAACTGTAACACCAAATGTATTTAATCTATCCTTACTGCACACAGTCAGGTCCTTCCTACAAATTTCAGCAGAACTTATTTCAGGCCGTAGCCGCTTTCCGTACCAATAACGATTTGAGCTTCAGTGTTTTCTGTCAATACTTGGAGCTCTTGTTCTTTTCCAACACAGCTACGACAATTGACAACTATAATAACGATTGTTCCTAGGTCTGCCTTCGTCCTGCGTTTGTCCTACACACTTGTAGACTGAAGAGCTCTACGTAGTTTCCCAAGTCCCTCAAACCTAAGAACCCGCCCAGTCCCCACCTCATAGCCCCCGCCTCACTCGTAGCCGCCTCCTCTGTGTAGTAGACCCCTGACATACTAAGCAGAACCGGGAACCCTACCATTCTATGCCGCAAGTCGCGGAATCTGCAGTATTCATGGCACAGAACCGTCTGAGCCTATGAGTCATCCCCTCCACCCTGTTCCGTATCGATGGACCACTGTTCTGTCCATGATGCTACAGATGTTAATACCGACATGAGCCATCACCAGCAGTTGTCTGTACCATGAGCACTTCGAGGCCTCTGGAAACACCTGTTCCATATCTGGAATGACTCCTCCCAGTATGTCCTCAAAGTCCCCACTGAAATCATTCCCTCCTTGGCAGCCATATCCTTAAGAGACCCTCTTAAGCGTCTAACTTTGCAGTCGTCAGCTAACAGTAATTCCAGCCTCTGTGAATGTCCAGACCTTGTGGGCCGAGAGGCTTCCTTTGGAACTGGGTGAGTGAATCCACCTGGCTCAGGATCTTTGTGAGCCACAAATAGCGGTCAATTCTGTTCGACTGACGAACTGGGGAAGTCCTCCGATCAGTCCTTCGGAAGTCTTTTGCTGTCTGCTACACGTTGGACCCATCTCCCACTTGATCACTGGTGAGGGTCAATTTCAGTGCGGCATATCTGACCTGCTGGACGTACCGTGCATCCCACGTCCGGCCGACCATTGCCGACAGCCTCAAGTTGCGTGACTGAAACCAACACCACCTTGAGGTGCGAGGGAAGGGTCACCAGCTCAGCTCGCATCTGTTTTAAGAAGTTAATAAAATGCGGAAGTGTGGGAAAATACGCAAACATGCATCAAATACAGGTGATGAAACTACATAGCACATAGGAAATATAAAATAAATCGTTTCTAATGAGAAGCTGCGTCAACAGCTACTGCTGTAACGAAGGCAGCCACTCAGCTGACGGCTGACGGATCTAACTGCTACAAGTGGCTCTTCAATCACAAAACAAACGCCTTGCGCTATGCAAACAGTGGCAGTATGCACTGCGCAGCAAATGAAACGTGGGACTCTGCCTGATAAATACACAAAAATGCACAGAGGAAATAGAATAAGCCGCTTCCTTAGGCCTACACACTACTTAACCTAAATTAAACTAACGTACGCTAAGGACAACACACACACACACACACACACACACACACACACACACAAACACCCATGCCTGAGGGAGGACTCGAACCTCGGACGGAGTAGGGGGGGGGGGGGGGGGCGCGAACCATAGCAAGGCGCGTCAAACCAGGCGGCTACGCCGCACGGATTCGAATGAGAAGCTGCATTAATCCACAGAAAGGAACGGCCACTCGACCACTTTTGTGGCTGGTAACGTTTACTCCTCACCAAAACCACGGTAATCTGACGTGGAGACACCCATTTTGGTTCAACAGTGATCGTGGTGCACCAACTCCTTCACCAGGCTGTTCCTGTCAGGCACAACATGTCGCCAATGCATCAGTGGTTGAAGGGCGTCCGTGGTCTGTGTAGCTCTGTGGAAGCTAGACACCTGTGAATACGGTGGCGGATTCATGGCACCGGAATGCTTCAACGACCCATTCACTTTTTGATTGACGAAAACGTCTAGGAATTGTAGGCAGCCACTTTCTTTAACCTCCACCTGGTGTACCTGGTGCACCAGAGTTCGAAGGACGTCAATGGTTTGTGATGGGTGATGCTAGCGAGACAGCTTGGATACGAATCCGCATGTCTGCGCTTACGGTAAACGGAATGTCCTAAGAACCAACACACTTTCCGATAGACTAAGATGATTCGAAATGGTAGCCACCATCTTCCGTTCCATCATAAATGTAATATTGCTGTGTATTGAATTAACATGTTTTAAAAATCGTAACGGTACTTCATCACAGTTTAGACACGCTACAAAGGTATCATCTACTGACCGGCAGAATACATTTGGTTTACGTTCCGCCGGATAGAGTGGCCTCTCTTCAACGTCTAACGTACATTGTTTTGCTACCAGAGGGGATGTTGGACTACAACGGCATCACTGTTCTGTATATTCAATGTTGAATAAAAAGTAATCTGTGAATAAGGCACGACGCAACAATGCTGTTATACTAGAGTTAAACTTCGGTCCTTGATAGTAATGAATGAGACAACATCAATGTTTACTGATATGTCAGATCCACTGAGTGATAGAGACTTCGGCCATTTAATAAAGTCTGCACAATAGTTAGGTGATGCGGGGATTCGCCGACAAAATGTCTCGGTAATGATACAACACGCTTTGCTAAGTCGTAAGTCGGTGCACCCATACTTCCCACAATGGGTCGTAATACTAGACCTTCCTGTTGATTTGTTTCGGGTGACCATATAACCTGCGTGTAATAGAGATATTCTGTAACTTCTTGTGGCAGAAAAGAAGAATTTAACAACGCCAACGTTTTCCTTTCAACCTTACGTGTGGCTGCAGTACAGGGGAGTTTGTCCTTATCCGCTGGAAAGACGACAGTGGAAGAATTGTTTCCCAGTTTGTGCCTTGTGGCCCGTTCTATGGAGCAAGAATTAAATTTTGAAACGTCCCGTTACAAAAATTATGAATTACTGTGCCGGTAAACTTCTATGTTATTTGATACAAAGACAGCTGAGCAAATCTCAACGTACTCAAATAGCTTTCTCTTACTTATTGTGATCATCACTAAAATGACACACAATATTTTTACCGCAACGCAATCTGACTTTCAATAACCCATACAAAAGAATGACCCTGGCTGGCAATAACCTATGCCCTTCATGAATCACTTACCTCACAAAAATCTTCGTTACTCGCAATACCGCCAATACTGCCAGATAAATAAAAGATTGTAACTACTAAAGGCACTAACTACTGCTGATAGGCATAGTTAGCAAATGAAATTTAACGTTAATAGTGTTCAAAAGTCATATATATATATATATATATATATATATATATATATATATATATATATATATATATATATATCCCCAGGATCCATAGACCTTGCCGTTGGTGGGGAGGCATGCGTGCCTCAACGATGCAGATAGCCGTACCGTAGGTGCAACCACAACGGAGGGGTATCCGTTGAGAGGCCAGACAAACGTGTGGCTCCTGATGAGGGGCAGCAGTCTTTTCAGTAGTTGCAGGGGCAACAGTCTGTATGATTGACTGATCTGGCCCTGTAACAATAACCAAAACGGCCTTGCTGTGCTGGTACTGCGAACAGCTGAAAGCAAAGGAAAACTACGGCCGTAATTTTTCCCGAGGGCATGCAGCTTTACTGTATGATTAAATGATGATGGCGTCCTCTTGGGTAAAATATTCCGGAGGTAAAATAGTCCCCCATTCGGATCTCCGGGCGGGGGCTACTCAAGAGGACGTCGTTATCAGGAGAAAGAAAACTGGCGTTCTACGGATCGGAACGTGGAATGTCAGATCCCTTAATCGGGTGGGTAGGTTATAAAATTTAAAAAGGTAAATAGATAGGTTCAAGTTAGATGTAGTGGGGATTAGTGAAGTTCGGTGGCAGGAGGAACAAGACTTTTCGTCAAGTGAATACTGCGTTATAAATACAAAATCAAACAGGGGTAATACAGGAGTAGGTTTAATAATGAATAAAAAAAATAGGAGTGCGGGTAAGCTACTACCAACAGCATAGTTAACGCATTATTGTGGCCAAGATAGACACGAAGCCCATGCCTACTACAGTAGTACAAGTTTATATGCCAACTAGCTCTGCAGAGTATGAAGAAATTGATGAAATGTATGATGAGATAAAAGAAATTGTTCAGGTAGTGAAGGGAGACAAAAATTTAATAGCCATGGGTGACTGGAATTCGGGAGTTGGAAAAGGGAGAGAAGGAAACATAGTGGGTGAATATGGATTGGGGGAGAGAAATGAAAGAGTTAGCCGTTTGGTAGAACTTTGCTCAGAGCATAACTTAATCATAGCTAACACTTGGTTCAAGAATCATGAAAGAAGGTTGTATACATAGAAGAACCCTGGAGATGCTAGAAGGTTTCAGATAGATTATATAATGGTAAGACAGAGATATAGGAACCAGGATTTAAATTGTAACACATTTCCAGGGGCAGATGTGGACTCTGACCACAATCTATTGGTTATGAACTGTAGATTAAAATTGAAGAAACTGGAAAAAGTTGGGAAATTAAGGAGTTGGGACCTGGATAAACTGACTAATCCAGAGGTTGTACAGAGTTTCAGGGAGAGCATAAGGGAACAATTGACAGGAATGGGGAAAGAAATACAGTAGAAGAAAAATGGGTATCTTTGAGGAATGAAATAGTGAAGGCAGCAGAGGATCAAGTAGGTAAAAAGACGAGGGCTAGTAGAAATCCTTGGGTAAAAGAAGAGATACTGAATTTAATTGATGAAAGGAGAAAATACAAAAATGCAGTAAGTGAAGCAGGCAAAAAGGAATACAAACGGCTCAAAAATGAGATCGACAGGAAGTGCAAAATTGCTAAGCAGGGATGGCTAGAGGACAAATGTAAGGATGTAGAGGCTTATCTCATGAGGGGTAAGATAGATTCTGCTTACAGGAAAATTAAAGAGACCTTTGGAGAAAAGAGAGCCACTTGCATGAATATCGAGAGCTCAGATGGAAACCCAGTCCTAAGCAAAGAAGGAAAGGCAGAGTGGTGGAAGGAGAATATAGAGGGACTGACAGGGGCGATATTCTTGAGGCCAATATTATGGAAATGAAAGAGGAGGTAGATAAAGATGAAATGGGAGATAGGATACTACGTGAGGAGTTTGACAGAGCACTGAAAGACCTAAGTCGAAACAAGGCCCCGGGAGTAGACAACATTCCAATAGAACTACTGACAGCCTTGGGAGAGCCGGTTCTGACAAAACTCTACCATCTGGTGAGCAAGATGTATAAGACAGGCGAAATACCCTCAGACTTCAAGAAGAATATAATAATTCCAATCCAAAAGAAAGCAGGTGTTCACAGATGTGAAAATTACCGAACTATTAGTTTAATATGTCACAGGTGCAAAATACTAACGCGAATTCTTTACAGACGAATGGAAAAACTGGTAGATGCCGACCTCGGGGAAGATCAGTTTGGATTCCGTAGAAATGTTGGAACACGTGAGGTAATACGGACCCTACGACTTATTTTGGAAGCTAGATTAAGAAAAGACAAACCTACATTTCTAGCATTTGTAGACTTAGAGAAAGCTTTTGACAATGTTGACTGGTATACTCTCTTTCAAATTCTGAAAGTCGCAGGTGTAAAATACAGGGAGCGAAAGGCTATTTACAATTTGTACAGAAACCAAATGCAAGTTATACGAGTCGAGGGGTATGAAAGGGAAGCAGTAGTTGGGAAGGGAGTGAGACATGGTTGTAGCCTCTCCCCGATGCTATTCAATCTGTATATGGAGCAACCAGTAAAGGAAACAAAACAAAAGTTCGGAGTAGGTATTAAAATCCATGGAGAAGAAATAAAAACTTTGAGGTTCGCCGATGACATCGTAATTCTGTCAGAGACATCAAAGGACTTGGAAGAGCAGTTGAACGGAATGGACAGTGTCTTGAAGGGAGGATATAAGATGAACATCAACAAAAGCAAAACGAGGATAATGGAATGTACTCGAATTAAGTCGGGTGATGTTAAGGGAATTAGATTAGGAAATGAGACACTTAAAGTAGTAAAGGTGTTTTGCTATTTGGGGAGCAAAATAACTGATGATGGTCGAAGTAGAGAGGATATAAAATGTAGACTGTCAATGGCAAGGAAAGCGTTTCTGAAGAAGAGAAATTTGTTAACATGGAGTATAGATTTAAGTGTCAGGAAGTCATTTCTGAAAGTATTTGTATGGAGTGTAGCTATGTATGGAAGTGAAACATGGATGATAAACAGTTTGGACAAGAAGAGAATAGAAGCTTTCGAAATGTGGTGCTACAGAAGAATGCTGAAGATTAGATGGGTAGATCACATAACTAATGAGGAGGTTTTGAACAGAATTGGGGAGAAGAGGAGTTTGTGGCACAACTTGACAAGAAGAAGGGACCAGTTGGTAGGACATGTTCTGAGGCATCAAGGGATCACCAATTTAGTACTGGAGGGTAGCGTGGAGGGTAAAAAGGATGTAGGCTGCAGTAGGTACTGGGAGATGAAGATGCTTGCACAGGATAGAGTAGCATGGAGAGCTGCATATAGTTAAGGCTCACCGGCCATTTGGCCATCTTGTTCTGTGCGGATACACAAACAGTGCTCGAACTCTTACGGGAATCGGCGGTAAAGATGCGAGTAATGAGTATGATGGGAACGGGCATTATGAATATAGTGCAGGACAATAAGTCGTGAATGTAGGTCTCACGGGAGGCGAGCCATAGATAAGTCCTTGTAGTCGCATTATCCTCTGTGTCCTCGGCAGTTCAGATGGATCAGTCTGCTTTCGCCGGTGAGCGGCGAGGACGTCTTGTTCACGTACCGTCCGCAGAGTCGCGAGCGCAGGTAGTTTGCTTACTTCTTCGCCGCAGCTAATACTCGCGTCCGTTGACATTGAGTCGCCATGGCTCATTCGTACAGAAAAGCTACCATCAAGATCAGCTTCCAACCCGACTACGCTCGACCACGAGCCTTTGAAGTCGAACGATTCATCCGTGACGAAGTTCAAATACCAACACAGCACATCATAGGTATTCACCTATCCATGACAAGTAGCGTCGCTTACGTCAAGATGGCCGATGACAAGTTATGTCACGCAGTTGTGAACAGATGCGCGAACACTCTAAAGTTCAAACACTCCGATGGTCACATCGGAGAGGTTACTGTTGACCACGCTGGACTACGATTACGCACACTAAGATTCTTCGAACTCCCTTTCGAAGTGCCACCGGATGTAGTTACCTCAGCTTTCCGCCCTTCTGGGACGGCAATTAGCCACGTGGTCGAAAGATGGAACACTTCGAGATGTACCAGGTCCTCAACGGCGTGCGACAAGGTGGCTGTCGAGCAGTTGTAATGTAAGACGGACAACCTAGTACTTGTTCTGGTTGAAGCCAGGAGGGTCATGTGCGTTCGGCGGGTTACACGAATTACATTACATGACTCAGCACCACCTCCTATTCTCACGGCCCTCACCCTCAATTACGCAGGGGTGACACGATCGACCGTCATGACAGACGACACAGCACTTGGAAGACAGGAAGCGTTAGAATGCACATCTGTCGCCAGTCCCGGATTTACCAACAACATTATGGTTGTAAGTAGGCTGTTTAGGTTTTTTTATTGGTAACGCCGCCGCCACGTAGCGCTCTGTATAAAAATCACTGGCTGTCCCGTGTGCAGTCTGTGGCTGGTTTGCATTGTTGACTGCCATTGTAGTGTTGGGCAGCGGCAGCTGGATGCTAACAGCGCGTAGCGTTGCGCAGTTGGAGATGAGCCGCCAGCAGTGGTGGACGTGGGGAGAGAGATGCCGGAGTTTTGAAATTTCTAAGAATTGGTGTCATGAACTGATATATATATATATATATATATATATATATATATATATATATATATATATATATATATATATATATATATATATTATGACTATAAAGGTAAATACATTGTTTGTTCTTTATTAAAATCTTTCATTTGCTAACTGTGCCTATCAGTAGTTAGTGACTTCCGTAGTTTGAATCTTTTAGTTAGCTGGCAGTAGTGGCGCTCGCTGTATTGCAATAGTTCGAGTAACGAAGATTTTTGTGAGGTAAGTGACTTGTGAAACATATAGGTTAATGTTAGTCAGGGCCATTCTCTTGTAGGGATTATTGAAAGTCAGATTGCGTTGCGCTAAAAAAACTATTGTGTGTCAGTTTAAGCACAGTCATGTACAATTGTTCTAAGGGGACGTTCCATATGTCGACCCTTAGCCAAGGATACCTCACTGGAATCTTCTGATTTTTTCTTGTAGTTTGTGTAGTTAGTGTAGCCTTTGTTTATTGCTAGCGCGTAATCATAGAGAGAATTTCCTTTGTAGTTGCAGTCTTTCATTGTTGTACAGTAAAACAGTTGTGGCATGCATGTAGATTTGCACCAAGTATTTCGCAGCTTCGCTTGCAATTAACTAGATATTATTTTCAGTGCTATGTTAATGTGTTCTCTTATTTTTTGCTCTTCAAATTGTGCTTTTATGTGTTATCGTGTGAAATATTGTGACAATAATGGCGTGTGAAAAACGTAACACTAGGCTCCAAAGTAAACTGAGAAATAATAGTGACGACGATCGTCGCTTATCAGCACCAATGTGTAGTGAATTAACAGACAATCCAAGTAGTAATTTGGTAATTGTGCATAGGGAAATGGAGCGGGCGGCAAATAATGGTGTAGACAATGAAACAAGTAGTGAACAGGGAACAATTATCGATCGATCAGTCGGCAACAGCTCGCCTCAGGAATCCGAAATGACAGAACACAATATTGCAAATACTGTAGACTTAGGTTATGGGTCCTCACAGTTTTCTCAACTGAGTCAAGACACATTTTCTGCCTGTCAAAATGTAAATGTTGCTGGTGAAAATGCACTGCCAAAAAGCATAGAAAAACAGATTCCAGACACTAATACATTATTATTGCAATTAATGCAACAAATGGAACAAAACCAGGAACAAATGGGGCAAAATCTTCAAAAGTTAGACACAATGGAACAAAATCAGAGACAAACACAGCAAAAGCTTCAAAAGTTAGACACAATGGAACATAATCTTCAAAAGTTAGACACAATGGAACAAAATCAGAGACAAACAGAGCGAAAGCTTCAAAAGTTAGACACAATGGAACAAAATCTTCGGAAGTTAGACATCACACTTGAACAAACACGTGAAGATTTAACTACTGAGTTACATAACATTGAATCGAAATGTCAAAAAATCTGTAATGACGTAAAAACACAAATTTGTGAGCATTTTCAACCTATTTTTTCGCGGCATGAAAACGCATTACAGAATCACATAGCAGCCATAAAAGAATTGCAAACTGTTGTTCGTGAAAATCAC
This sequence comes from Schistocerca gregaria, assembly GCF_023897955.1. NCBI lineage: Eukaryota > Metazoa > Arthropoda > Insecta > Orthoptera > Acrididae > Schistocerca > Schistocerca gregaria. Next base: position 252,986,203 of record NC_064927.1, read on the forward strand.
GACACCTTGCAAGCTAAAATGGACTCAGTTGCATCCACCGATTCGGTTACGCAACTTGCAAGAGCTCAGGAAAACTTAAAGGACACAGTAGATACGATTTCAACACAAATGGACACTCTGAAATTTGGTTCAGAAAAACATACTGAGGAAATAAGTACACTATCGGAGAAAGTAATCGAACTTTCGGATCAGTTCATTAACTTATCTGCAGAGGTAGATGATGATCTGAATGACACAGAAGAGTGCGAACAAATTAGGAAATTCAAACAAAATCAGAATCAAATTAATACGCAACACCAAAGAGATATCCGGCAAGTACAAGATCAGCTGACACAGGTAATACAAGAATTGCGTATTTCAGAGGACACTCGCGCTCCAACACGGGAAGAGGGACTTAAAAATGCGGAAAAGCCACAAAATAATAACACAGGGCATTTCGGAAATCATGAAAGAAATTGGCAAGGTGCACCGAATTTTGAGATGGAACCGCCGACACGACGTAACAATGACCAATATGCTACCCGCCGACACAATGATTTTGACTATAAGCTGTTCAGTACTGCACGTAAATTCAAAACATTTAAGAATTCTGACAACGACATTCATCCACAAGCGTGGCTCCATCAATTCTCCTGTTGTTTTCCTCCCAACTGGTCATTAGAGCACAGATTAGAATTTATGTGTGGCTACTTGGAGAATGAACCAGCTGTAAGAATGCGATCGGTCATTCACGATTGTCACAGTGAAGGAGAATTTTATCATGCTTTCCTCTCAGCATATTGGTCTCAAGCTACACAAGACCGAGTAAAACAAAGCATAATGATGATGAAACACTTTGAACAATCTGAATTTTCCAGTCTTGTCAAATATTTTGAAGACATGTTGCATAAGAATCAATATCTTTCAAACCCATACTGCCCTGCAGAACTCATCCGCATTTTCTTAATGAAATTACCGGAACATTTAAGGAATATTATTTTGGCAGGGCGTTGCAAAGACGACATTGAAGCTTTTCAGGGACTCTTACAAGAGTTAGAAATTGACTCAGACAAACGCGGGTTGCGAAAACAGGAAAACAATCACTACAGGTCACATCCGTTGCAATTCCGCGATGAAGGAAACAATAACTGGAGACGACATGGCTATTCTCACAACACAAATCGTGACCAAAACAGACACCACCCATATGACAACCACTGCCAGAATAATAGTTACAGAGAGAGAAAGATCGCATTTTTGTAGTAATGAATATTACACAGACAGTCATAGAAACAGACAATATGGCAACCAGGACTACTATTATCACGGGAGACAGAATAACTTCAGACGCAACGGTCCACCGCGCAGTGATAATTCACGGAGAAATTCTCCACCACTTAACCGACAAGAAAGAAACTACAGGAACTACCAACATGACGACAGACGATATAATCATAACGACAGACCGGAATTGCAGCAGAACTGGCGGGATTCAAACAGAGCAGGGCCCTCTCGACAAGGTGAATTTGTAGAAGTTAGGTCTCCTAATCCCAATAACGGCGCGCGCCAACAATGAGACAGACAATGACTCGCACCGCAGGCAGCCGCGTGCGCCGGCTGGCTCAGAGAAAAATAACATAAGCTAACCTTGAGCAAAATTCCAGTGTTCCTTACCGACGTAATCACATGATAATTGAGTTGAAGTTGAAACTCTGCGTACTAGGAAGAGTAAAGGTTTACACCACATTTCACATGTAAAAGCGTTTATTGAAAGATAATCTGCTTTTTAACTTTGTCTTTGCCATAAAATTTTTCACTTCACGCTACTAGTACAATTTGTCAGACTTAGAATCCGTTAACATGCAACCATGTTTGAAGTTAAATATCCAGTCAAGAACCAAGAGAACTTATTTAAACAGAAATTACGAATGCATTGTTATAGTGAACAGACGTCACACTGTTATTGTGCATGTACATTCTTGCTTGTTAGTTGCACGATTACGTAACGACTATAAGGCTGACATATTTAGAACAGTTACCAGTACTGCTAATGAGATTTTAATGCAACATTTTGGTTTACTTGAAAATACATTGTGGATTTAAAGTACGTTCTGTGAGATACCAGATGACACAGTGGTTAGTTTATGTGACAGCTACACGATTTTATCACGACGCTACTAATGAGTGACAATTTACAATGTTGCTTTTGCACGGTATCTGTTTTATATCTGCACAGTTTTTCTGTATTATTCTGGAAAGTAAAACATGTTTTAGTAGTAACTTTGTGGTATAGCTACAATGAGACAGCCTTTTCTGTAGCACAACAATACGTTACAGTACAGTACTTACTTCATCACGGCAATTAGCGTAGTAACTACGATATCTATAAGCAAAGCATTTCACTTTTGTTTATCATGAGGTAAGTACATTGACTTCTGTAGAACTTAGCTTTCGGAGGACGATAACTACGACACTTCCACAGAGATTATCTTACAACACGACGCACAGTTTAGCACTACAGTACGCGTATTTGAGTGACTAATTTTGTACTTAAAGCATTTATTTTTAAAGATATTTGAAATACAATGATACAAAGGTTTTCCGTGATACATTTCATTCCATTGCTGTAATCTGTAACATCTGAGGATATAATTACATTAATCCTCAGGGGGGTACATGTCTAATTTGTGTACCATGTGTTTGGCAACCACAAGGAGCCCTAGCTAATATGATATTTGCTTATACAACTTTACACATCGGTACCATATTTCTCTAACACATAAATTACACAGCTATCTGGTTATTTAACTGAGAGAGACAAAGATTTATTTTACTACATCAGTGACAGATGTTTACATAATTGCAACGCTGGATAATTATGAAATTGTATTTTGTCTGTACTTTGTGAACAGTTCATATTTTTTCGGAACCATTGTGATATTATGAGATCTTTGAATGATGTATTTGGTATGGGATCATGATTTTTAAAGTACGTTTGAGATAGATGACACTTTTGACATGACCAGAAAATTTGTTTAGGTTTTGAAATTATTGGAGGAAGCTACGACGATTTTGAGAGTTGACTGAGGTGTTATGATGTTATTGTTACGATGACTATGTGTATTATGCTGCTGAGGTATGTTTATGATCAATAAGCTGATGCTATATGAGGAATTTGATTATGCTACTTATTTATTATGATGAAATATTGAAGAAGTGTCTACGAATATGTATATATGTAATAAAGTAAGAAATAATGAGTAGTGGTTAGGGACTCTGGTTTGTGAAAAAGGTTGTTGGAAACCAAGAATCGTACTTTAAGAGTTATGAAATGTATGTACATGCATGAATGTGTTACAGTGCCGACGAAAATTTTTTGGACGCTATTATATTTAAAGGATTTTGTTTCTACAGATGTGTTACGCAAATTCTTGACCTGTGAAATATTTGTATATGAGACTGTCACTGTAGCGGAAACTGCTGTTGTAAATATTTCGGTAAGACAGTTAAGTGACGACCTGCACACAACGCGTCGTAGGCACCCAGCTGCGCGACAGCCACCTGGAAACAAGCCATTAGTGTGTGCCTTTCAGAGGCACAGGTAAAAAAAAGGCCATTATCCTCGCTATTGACATTTCTTTGTAAAAAGCGTCGCAAATACGACACGCTCATACTTGAAAACACATGATTACACTTTGGAGTTCTTAATTTATAATATTTACTGAAATGAAATGATGACAAACATTTCATGTCTATTGTCTTTCTAGTTGGAAGATTGCTTACTGCATTATGAAATGACTTATGGCTAGCGGATGACGTTTCACGCCTTGCTTTGCCTATTTTGTTTAATACCTAGTTTCTTGCTGCACTGCAGCATTGTTTAAAATAAAATTTAATACATGTACTAATATAACTATTTTCTGTCTACAGACCCAGTAAAGGATCATTTTATGATGTACTTTCTTAGAAAAGAGAGCACAAATAGACATTTCCCTTCATAGGAATTGCAAAAATATTTTTTTTACGATTTGGTAACTTATCTGCTAGCGTATGTTCTCGTGATGCGTCACTCTAGTGTTAAGATGTGACATAGGTATTAAACATTTTTACTGTAATATTTTATCTGCTTCAGCTTTGTCATGTTTAGATATAAGTTCTTTCATTTGCTGCTGCTGTTTGCCAGGCATAATGTTACTGAATTTGACTTTGTATTACTCTGTTAAGCCAGTTTTACTACGGATTTATTTTTCTTGTTTGCTGTGCATTGCCTTATATTAGTTTTAATATTGCTGCTTCTTTGACAACTTCCATTTTATTTCATTGTTGTTTGTATTAATCATTTTGTGCTGCTGCATTGCTTTGTCCCTTAGTTAAGCATCTGAGCTCAGTAGATTTAAGTTAGCTTGAGAGGGGGTAGCCTATATAAGAGAATGAGTTGCGATGGATTTGAAGAAATGCACTGAGAGGTTATATGAGAAAAGTACAGAAAGCAGGTATAGATAGGACTTTTTGGAAATAATGAAGAACGAAGGGAGATCTCCGAGAAGTAAAGAAAGTTTTGTTTGAAAAATACTGCAATAAAACAAACCCTGCCCTTTCCTTGTGTTATCCCACTATGTGTTTGTGTACCCTTGTGTATTTATGTTCTTCCTGCCTTTATATGTTTATCTGATAAGACTTATGTTGCAGAATTTTTCTAATACTAAGCTACATTCACTATGATGAGAAATACAGTTATCCTCAAATATAATTTGCATTAATAACATGTTATTTACTTTGTAAAGATGTTTACACATTATTTATACTGTTTTGTTCTAATGCTCATGTGTGAAGTTGATGTTTCAAAAGTTATTCTGATCTTTTATGTATGTACTTATGTCGTAATTTTTGTAACACTGATGTATTTGCTATTTCGATTCTTTTGTAAAGCCTGTACTACTACAAATGTTATCTGTATTGTTATGTTCTTTAATGATATATTGTGTACCTTTGTTATTGTATTCTTATGTTATAAAATTGCAATTGACACCAGTTCATCAAATTAAGTAACTTGTAAATTACATTTCACTGCACACGTTTCTGTTGGTCATAGTATATGGACAATATGTGAGAAGTAGGGACTGATAGTGTTTGCATGTGTGTTAATAATTCAGTAAGAGACTGGATAACAGCATTGCTGGTTTAAAGGACATTTCAAAAAATTTGTGAGTGCACAAGTGGTGGTTTATGGACTTGCTCTATTCTCTGCAAGACTCTTTGATGGTGATTGTGCAACTGCACAGTCGCAACAGATGGCTGCTAGCCATCTCTACAAGGACTGCAGTGGGTCTGCACCTCTGGTGGCCCACCAATACCATAATCTCTACAAGGACTGAAGTGGGTCTACACCTTTGATGACTCACCAATACCATTATTTCTACAAGGACTGCACTGGGTCTGCACCTCTGGTGGCCCACCAATACTGTAATCTCTACCAGCACTACAATGGGTCTACTCTGTGACGACCTACCTACCAATATTCTTTAAAACTTCGACTGACTCTGCTGTGGGTTTGCTCTGTTGTGGCCCATTACTTGTCTGCATGTCAAGAGTCAGCACTGTCTTTCCGTTGAAAGGACAACACTAGTTCTTCAAGACTGCATGGAAATCCACTACTTCCGTGTGCATTTTCTTTTACTACTCAGACTTTGAGAAAAACACTGCAATTTTACTTTGATGAATGATCAGGACTGTCTTTATGGACTGTGAGAAAATTTTAGCTTTTGACCAACACTGTATCGATAAGTGTGTGCATTTCATTTCTTTGTCATTGTAATTATGAAAAAATTTTTCAAATCTGTATTGGCCACTGCCCAAAACAGTTTGTAAATTTTTTCGTGGGGAGCATGAGGGCTATGTAAGTAGGCTGTTTAGGTTTTTTTATTGGTAACGCCGCCGCCACGTAGCGCTCTGTATAAAAATCACTGGCTGTGCCGTGTGCAGTCTGTGGCTGGTTTGCATTGTTGACTGTCATTGTAGTGTTGGGCAGCGGCAGCTGGATGCTAACAGCGCGTAGCGTTGCGCAGTTGGAGATGAGCCGCCAGCAGTGGTGGATGTGGGGAGAGAAATGCCGGAGTTTTGAAATTTGTAAGAATTGGTGTCATGAACTGATATATATATATTATGACTATAAAGGTAAATACATTGTTTGTTCTCTATTAAAATCTTTCATTTGCTAACTATCAGTAGTTAGTGACTTCCGTAGTTTGAATCTTTTAGTTAGCTGGCAGTAGTGGCGCTCGCTGTATTGCAGTAGTTCGAGTAACGAAGATTTTTGTGAGGTAAGTGACTTGTGAAACATATAGGTTAATGTTAGTCAGGGCCATTCTCTTGTAGGGATTATTGAAAGTCAGATTGCGTTGCGCTAAAAAAAACTATTGTGTCTCAGTTTAAGCACAGTCATGTACAATTGTTCTAATTGGACGTTTCACGGTGTCCACAGAGATTGAAGAACGCCGCCCATCGACTCCACATGAAGATTCGGACGAGAGAATGGAACTCGACGCTAGAGTTGTACCGACCTCTGCCTTTCTCCCTGAGGGGTATGCGATACGGAAACCACAGACTCTTTCAGACACGTCCGCAAACAAAGGTCACCGAGAAAACATAAAAAGCGACGTCGCACACCCTCAGACGATTGCCTCCAGCGGACGTGTTCTCCATTTGACGACCGGACAGCCGACGAAACGAGGAGGAAAATAGATGAGACAGGATCGCCCTCACCTGTCACTTTGTCTAATTTTGACAAACCCGATTCCGCTCTCTCGGGCAAACAGATGGCAAGCACAGCGCCCGCCTTTGGTACACAACCAGAAACAATTGCGGATTCACCCTTAGTCACTCAGCCCACAAGTGTTCTACCGCAGCCACCGTTACGTTACGGACTTTGGGCGGATGACATTGCAGACGATTCTACGGCCGCTGTGGTGGATGTGGAGAGGGGTCTCTCCTCCCACACCTCGGCCCCTCCCGAGTAGCGGCAGATGACGGTGCGGACGCGGCCGGCAGATCACAGGCCCCACCTTTTAAGGCGACACTGACGGAGGCCCACACCGCAGGAGACGATCTACAGACCTATCGCTTAACGACCATCAACATTAACACCATTCGGACACGTACGAAGTTGTCGCTGCTCCAAGACATGCTCAATGCAGCAGACGTTGACATTGTCTTTCTCCAAGAAGTTTTCGTCGCTGCTTTCCCGGGTATGTACGGTCACACAGCTCATGTGTCCCAAGCCTCGCCAACTAACAGTGGAGTCGCAGTTCTCCTCAGAGATTGCATCGAGGCGGACGAAGTGTGATATCTTCCCGACGCTAGAGGAATGGCCGTAACGGTGCAAGGCGTCCGGCTTATCAATGTGGACGCCCCTTCTGGAACGAATCGCCGTCGTTACCGATCGCTCTTCTACGCAGAAGGAATAACATCGCTTTTTCAGGGCAGGCACGATGACTTGATATTAGGGGGCGATTTCAATTGCATCCGAGCACCTAAAGATCATTCACCGTGCCCCGAACTTGGGACACTCATCGCCGATCTCCAGCTGGTAGATACATGGGAACATATCCGAGAAAATAGACCGGGATACACCCATTTCACGAGTCACTCGTCTAGTCGCGTCGATAGGATTTACGTCTCCCGTTCTGTCGCGGCAACGGTGTGGCCGGTTACCTTCTCTGATCACGAGGCCTATGTATGTGCCGTCACCCTTCGTCGCCAACGGGCGTGGCGCAGCCGACATCCCTGGAAATTAAACCTTGCTCATCGCGCTTCTCCGGATTGTCGCCGCGCCATCGAAGACACGTGGAGTTTGTGCGTCCGCCGCCTCCCGACGTATCCTACGTCTATTAGTTGGTGGTTAAGCTGCACCAAGCCGGCCCTACGGAGAACCTTTATTATGTATGGTCGTGATACTGCTGCTTGGAGACGGCAGACCCACGATTTTTATTTCACCGTCCTTTGCGAATGCACCTCCTTGCCACCCACACCGGAACGACAGTTGACAGTTCAGCGTGCGAAGGCACAGATCGTAGCCCATATGCGCCGACACCTCAAAGGGACGATCGTCCAAGCGCAAACACAAGACAGACTCGCAACTGAAAGACCCACCATGTACCACGTCATGCGAAAACCTACACTTCGAAGACGGGCGCTGATACGTGCCATCACCATCGAGGACGGCCGTCATCACACCACAGAACGCGATATTGCTGCAGCCTTCTTCGACCATTACGCACGACTTTATTCTGCTCATTGTTCCGACCCGACGACGGTGACAGCAGTCTCACAACTGGTTTACGGCATTGTCCCACAGGATTTAAAAACTGAATTATTGAACGGCATTACGAAAGACGAAGTTATCGACGCCATAGGTAAAGGAGCGGCGAATAAGTCTCCTGGCCCGAAGGGCTCCCTGTGGAGTTTTATAGAACTCCAAAATTGACAGACATCTGTCGGAAGCTTATGTCACCCGCGGTGCCGCTCCCTGCGGTAATTATACCGGTTCACAAACCTAAAGGTGGAGCGCGAATACAAGATTACCGCCCGCTAACACTCGTCAGATGCGACATGAAGATATTCACCAGACTATTAGCAAACCTTCTACGACCGACCCTACCTTACGTCATCTCACCTGGTCAGACTTCCCTAGGGGGTATCAACAACATCCACACAGCACTGTGTCGATACCATGACTTAATAGCCCTAGGCAGGGCACGCCGCATCCTGGGAGAGCTGGCATTACTTGATTTTAGGCAAGCTTTTGATCGAGTGGTCACGCGCACCTAACGTCCGTTCTCCAGCACAAGCAGTACCCACAGCAATTCACAGACATCGTGATGCGCCTCCTCCAAGGGGCGACTTCCAAAGTGCTCGTTAACGGGCGTCTCTCGCAGTCCCTCACTACTTTCCGCTCCGTGCTTGAAGGCTGCCCCTTGTCGACGTTACTACATGCTCTGGCACTGGAACCGCTCCTCTGTGGCCTCCGTCAACGCCTCACCGGTCTTACTTTACGTGACGTCACATTTCGTTGTATAGCACATGCAGACGATCTGGTTCTCGTGTTCCGCAAACACGACGATGTCATCAGAGCACTAGAATGGATTATCACGTACGGTGTGGCTTCTGGCAGGTGTCTCAACGTCGCCAAATCGGTCGCCATGGCCATAGGAGACGGCTTGACCCCAGCGCGTGTCGAACCCCTACAGCTTCGTGGCACTATCAAATGTCTCGGAATAGAGTTTCACGACGACATACGGCGCATTGCGGCTCTTAACTACCGCTGCTTATTACAATAAATTCGGGTCCGGATCTTCAACCTTCGTCTGCGGACCCTCGACATTCTACAAAGGACACACTTTGTCAATGTTTATCTCGCATCGCGCCTTGCACACATAGCGTGTGTTCTTCCAATACCGTTACTGATGGCTCGACGTCTATTAGCGGCATTCGGAGCCTATGTCAGTACAGCCATGCTCTTCAGTCAGTTATGAGTCGCTGACCCTTCCCCCAGAAAGGGGAGGTTTTGGTCTAGTCCATGTCCACGTCAGAGCTGTGGCCCTGTATGTCAGCTCACACATCAAGCTGTGGCGCCACCGCCCGGAAAGTTTGACATGTTTGCTGTTGGAATCTTTAGTTACGCCCTCCCTTATGCCCCCACTGACGACGCAAGACATACCCGCACCCTTCTACTACTTTGGGAACTTTTACATTGAACACAGCTGTGTCCGTATCGCAGTACCACCGACGAAACAGGCGTCGGCGCGGGATATATATCATGTCCTACAGCAGAGGCGCCCACCAAACATCGTGGAGACCAAAAGTCCTCAGGTTAATTGAAGGTGGTGTGGAAGACGATTCACGTGGTTCCACTGGACACACCCGTCCGATCCACATGGTACATCACAGTCAATGGTAAACAGATCACTCGATCACGCCTCCACAAGATAAACATGGCCTCTATGTGTAGACTGCGGGATGCCAGACACGGACGAACACAGTCTCACATGTGGCGCGGCAGAAGACATATGGCGCTTGGTGCGACAAATTTTGTCGTATTTTCTACGAGTGACTCCGGAACACATTACACCTCGGTTTCTACTATTTCCGGATGAATAGTATTTTCCGCGCACCCAGACCAACGCTGTCACGTGGCTCCGTGCGCATGCGGTACGCTACTTATTCCCCGATGGACCTAAAGATGTACTCGACTTTCGGAACTACCTACAAGAAAGTCATTGCAAGATCGTACGGAACCCAAAATAGAGGCAGTATTTTTCTAATTACTTAGTGCCCTACGCGACCCTCCACGCAGCTGGATAATCAGCAGGTAGGAGAAGACACCCACTGAGTGAGCTGACAAGACTAAGTTCGATTCTCGGAGGAAAAACATACGACGTACGTGAAGACGTACCTGGATGATGAAGTCTAAGGAGAGTAGCGACATACCCTTCTGCATCATGTACGCAGCTTTTTTTTTTCTTTTTCGTTTTCCTCACATACATTAACTCGTTGTAGGAACGTGCCGAGATACTGTTTTCTTTACTCTGAGCACGCTGCGGTGCTAGGTACATTTATTTTTGTAGTGGTATAAAGTAAAACCAAATTAAGAATATCTTAAAAACAGTAAATAAAAATAAATAGATAAATAACAATTCCCATAAAAGATTTCCCCTTACCATCCCCGATTCCTTGATTCCTTCACGGGCGAGGGGGACGCTGTGACCAGGCCTCGGGTTACGACCCCTGATCACGCTGCCCTCCCCGCCCTCCCTTTTTTTTTTTTTTTAAAAAAAAAGGGTGGATAGAGCGTCTGCCATGTAAGCTTGGGATCCCGGGTTCGAGTCCCGATGGAGTACACGTTTTCAACTGTCCCCCTTCACTTGTATCAACGCTTGTATGCAGCTGAGGGTGTTGCTTTCATTGTCATTTCATTCTAACGAGATGCATGGTCACCGATAGTATCTGTTCTTTCTGACATGTCCGAAAGAACAGATACCATCTTCATATATACAAATATTATAACTAAAATGTTTTGCGATCGAAAGAGCGTTGTAGCCACCGACCATAAAAGCAGGTTGACTATTGAAAGATTCTTCACCGACTGCGCCGCGCCGTTCAGAACAAAAGACGTGGATTGTTGTGTAACAGCGTTGTGCTTCTTGACGATTAGGTTCACCCGCATGCTGCTGTGTCGACGAAAGCTTTGCTTTGGGCGCTTTCCAACATCCACCTTTTAGCTTGGACTTGGCCTCGTATGTTAACCATATTTTTCTAAAATTCAAGACATTTTTGGGCGAAAAGCGCTATTGATATGACAATGAACTGAAAGAGAGCGTTAAGGATTCGTTCAGTATGTTGGCGACAACTGGGTATGCACGACGCGTAGAAAAGCTTGCGAAGCGCCATCGACAAACGTGTAGGACTAGCGAGGGTATCAACATACATTGTAAAATAAGTTTCCTTTCACGGTGGTGAATAGTGTTCAAATGTGTCTGAATTCCTAAGGGGTCAAACTGGTGAGGTCATCGGTCCCTAGACTTACACACTACTTAAACTAACTTACGCTAAGAACAGCACACACACCCATGCCCGAGGAAGGACTCGAATATCCGGCGGGAGGGCCCGAATAAAAAAGTCTGGAGAAACAAATAAAGTCCGTATCAGTGTGAGTAGAACTCACGCACCGAAGGTTCCGTTCAAACGTGATTATGTATACAGGTACATCCTGCATCCCGGGAATCTAGACTCTCGATGATTTTTGACCGTTATCGATATCGGTCCCGGGAATGCCGAGAATTGACAAAATGATAATTTTTTTCTTGTGATGTAATTACAAATTTGTAATTTTCCTTTAGTTGTACTGTGAACCATCCTTCTTGCCAAATTGCCAGATTTATGGCCAAACGGGGACTATCCTATAGAGTTTTGAGAGTGAGCTTACGAGTATCAAAATTTGTGACTTAAATGACAGTGTCTTTTGACAGAACTGACTTAGAAGCCTAAGTGCTTTACATCGTCAAGGGATCACAGATTTTAATATGCGACATCAATTTCAGCTTCATTCGTTTACCAATTCAAAATGGTTCAAACGGCTCTGAGCACTATGGGACTTAACATCTGTGGTCAACAGTCCCTAGATCTTAGAACTACTTAACCTAACAAACCTAAGGACATCACACACATCCATGCCCGAGGCAGGATTCGAACCTGCGACCGTAGCGGTCACGCGGTTCCAGTCTGATGCGCCTAGAACCGCACAGCCACACCGGCTGGCTTTACCAATTCCTGAGGAAGAAGGGTCTTAACAGGCGGGCATAGTCAGTTAACAAACGATTTTTTTTTTGTGTGTGTGATATAATAACAAGTTACCAATTGTTGGATTTTTTCCTTACTGTTACTGTGGAAAGTTGCGAATTACCAAATTTCATGATTCTATGTCAACTGGGAGTAAACTACAGCTTTCGATGAGTGTGTTTGCAAGTATTAAAGTATGTTTTGTAATTTTCCTACTCTCCCACACATCACTATTAAAATTCTCTGTCTCTACAAAAGTTATGAAAGATTCGTGAGGCCTAAGAAATACAAAAGGAAAAACTTTTTACTTATGTTCATTTTCTCTTGTTGCCGGCTCCAGTTCTTACGTCTAGGAGTACATTCTTGCGGATGAAATTTTGATTTAACGTTGTGGATTCCTGATGACTAAATAACTGGTGAAGGACTATCAGTTGTTATGACTTTCTTTTATTTTATCCCATTCTTCTAAATCACACTGATTTCACAGTCTCCATTTTCATCAAACGATCAATTACATTGTAGTACACAAAATTAAAAATCTCGTGCATTTCCATCAGATGCAAGCCCACTACTAACCACATTCTACGGTGCTCACAATATTCCAAAGAGTTTACAAAGCAAAAGAGTTTACTAAGCAAAAGAGTTCACAAACTTTCTTGACAAAAGAACTATCTTCCCTAAAATATATCATTATTTGTAAATGAGTTCAGAAATAAATTTCATAATTATGATTTGATTGTGGAATTAATAATATTACTTTTAAGTTTGTCAGATATTTCGTAATTTTAAATATTTCTACAACAAGAATAATTTTAGCTGTATCCATAGTAACAACTTAAATTCTTTTTATACATTTTAGCCTGAAATAGATAAGGTGTACAACTTTGCTTCTGCCGTTTTCTCCCCAACATTTGAGGATTTCATGAAACAAATTGGTTACACATTCAATTCAATTCAATTCAATTCAAATTCAAAGTATTTTCCATCGTTGACCACTACTTTCTCCCATATTTCGGGCAGTGTACGAATCCAGCGTCGAAAAAATTGTTCATCTTCTGAAGCGACCCACGAATCGATCCAGTTTGTAACTTCTTCATGAGATCGAAAGTTTCGGTTGGCCAGGCCATGCGCCATTGATCTAAATAGGTGATAGTCAGACGGAGCAATGTCTGGAGAATATGGCGGGTGGTGTAGGACTTCCCATTTTAACGTTTCCAAGTTACGTTTTGAACTCTTTCACAACGTGGGGTCGAGCGTTGTCGTGCTGCAAAATCACTTTATCGTGTCTCTCGCTGTACTGTGGCAGTTTGTCTTTTAATGCTCTGCTCAAATGCATTAATTGCATTCGATACGAACACTTGTGATTGTTTCACTTGGCTTTAACACCTCATAGAATACGATGCCGAACTGGTCCCACCAAATGCAGAGCATGATGTTGGAGCCGTGGATATTCGGTTTGGCTGTAGATGTGGAAGCATGGTTGGGATATCCTCATGATTTTTTGCGTTTAGGGTTATCGTAATGAACCCATTTTTTGTCCCCAGTCACAATGCGATGAAGAAGTCCCTTCTTTTTTTGCCTCTGAAGCAGCTGTTCACAACACACAAACGCCTTTGACGTCTCTTGGTTTCAGCTCACACGAGACCCATGTTCCTTCTTTCTGAATCATGTCCATCGCCTTGAGAGATTTTGAAATGGTTCACTGTGTCACTCCCACTAATCGTGCCAATTCTTCTTGAGTTTGCCGCGAGTCTTCACTCAGCAATGTCTCCAATTCTGCATCTTCTAAAAAATTCTCTCTTCCACCACTATGCCGGTCTACGGCATTAAAATCACCGTTCTTGAAGCGTTGAAACCACTCACGACACGTTCTTTCACTAATAGCGTCCTTACCATATGTACCTGAAAGCATTCGATGAGACTCAGTCGCTGTTTTCTTCATATTGAAACAAAACAGTGACACCTCTTGCAAATGACAAGAATTAGCCTCGTAAACTGACATTTTCAATCAAGAACAACTTTATGATGCAGACATAAATCGACTAATGTCTTGAATGAGGTTATGTTGACCGAGGTCCAAGCTAACTGCCTGACGTCTGCGATCTGTTTCTTTCAACCGCTACTTACAGCTGTCGCCACCTATCGGCAACCGGCGGAAGCAAAGTTGTACACCTTGTAATACATCTTATACAAAATCAAATAAAATTCTTTCAGTGAAACAGTCGAGAATGATCACCTATGCCAGATTCAGGATTAATCCTGGCATCGTCTACTTCTGTAAAAAAAGGTTGTTAGAAAATGGTGTCTTATTACATTACATTACATTAATGGCAGTAGCCTTTGAATTCATTGACTTAGAAGATTAAATTTACTACACCGTAAAGGGACTATACTACTTAGTATGTGACATAAACTTGAGCCGTCTACTCGTTCTCGAAAAAGAGAGATCCTAACAGACATACGGGCAGACAGACAGACAGCTCACAAACAATAAAAAAAAATTTCGAGTTATATAATTACAAATGAATATTTTGCGGACTTTTTTCCTTTACTTTTACTGTAAAATCTCACTGCTTGTCAGATTTCTTAAACTTTGACAAAACACAGTATATACAGTTCTACACAGTTAATGGAATGACACCATTAATAAATATAGACTTCGATCAGAAATCGGTAGCTAAGGTAGAATATTCCAAATTTCTAGGTGTATGCATTGATGATGGGTTGAACTGGAAAAAACACACTGAGGATCTGCTGAAACGTTTGAGTTCAGCTACTTATGCTATTAGGGTCATTGCAAATTTTGGCGATATTCATCTCAGTATATTAGCTTACTACGCCTATTTTCATTCTCTGCTTTCGTATGGCGTCATATTCTGGGGTAATTTACCATTGAGTAAAAGCGTGTTCATTGCACAAAGGCGTGTAATCAGAATAATTGCTGGAGCTCATCCAAGATCATCCTGGAGACACTAATTTAAAGTGAGATCTTCACTGTAGCCTTACAATATATATTCACTTATGATATTTGTTAGCCTACATCTCGTGGTCGTGCGGTAGCGTTCTCGCTTCCTACGCCCGGGTTCCCGGGTTCGCTTCCCGGCGGGGTCAGGGATTTACTCTACCTCGTGATGGCTGAGTGTTGTGTGATATCCTTAGGTTAGTTAGGTTTAAGTAGTTCTACGTGCTAGGGGACTGATGGCCGTAGATGTTAAGTCCCATAGTGCTCAGAGCCATTTGAACCAATTGCCATATAGTATTTAAAAGAAAATTAAAAGAATTTTTTAATGGCAATTCCTTCTACTCATTAGATGAATTTTTGGATATAGTAAGTGGGTAAATTCCTCAATACGCACCCCCCGCCCAAAAAAAAGTATCATGTAACATTCTGTGTAATGTAATATCTTGTATAGACACCTTTTATTAACCTGACACGTTCGACATCATTACGAAGTGCCGTATTCATGATGTGTGGAACAAGTACTAATCTAATCTTATTTCGTTATTCTAGTCCTAAAGGTTTTTGAGTGCGTTTGCAAATATTAACATATGTGACATTAATGGCCGTATTTTCTGATTCCATTTACTTACAAGCTTATACACAGCCAAAGGAACGTAGCCCTTAGTGTGCGACATCAGTTTCAACTTGATGCGTCTGCCCGTTCGAGGGAAAAGGGTTTTTAATAGTCGGACAGACAGACAGACAACAAAGTGATATTGTAAGGGTTCCGTTCTTAGCTATTGAGGTACGGAAGCCTAAAAATATTGAGGTGTGTGTGTGTGTGTGTGTGCGTGTGTGTGTGTGTGTGTGTGTGTGTGTGTGTGTGTGTGTGTGTAGGTGCCTGCGTGTGTGCCGGCAGATAATGGCGCTCTCCGCCTGTTGCGGGCCTCGTGCTGGCATGACGGGCTCTTTATCTGGCGTTGACACAACTGTGCAAACCGAGGGCAGTGGCGGCTTTTGTGTGCGGCGAAGATCACACGTCACTGTGTTTGGCCCGCCTGGTGTGGAGTACGAGTATACCTCCCCTCGTGGCACTTCTTCCGTTATATCGCGGGCTGACAGCGCTGTGCTGCCGAGGCAATCTCGACCGGGCGGTTACCCATGTGACAGGTCAGTCACTTACTCGGGTTCTGCGAAACATTGGAAACATCGCGAGAAACCCATACTTGGTAGTAGATGCAGATCCTAACCAAGCCTGCAGCTTGCACTGTTATATTTCACAACAATCGCAACCTGTTCAATTACCTCAATATGTTGCAAGTTGTGTCAGTTCTGGTAGTCGATCTTGGAATAACCGTGCTGGGAGGCTGCCCAACAGCTAACACAAAGAGTATGAATCGGCATTAAATTTCCGTAATGAGAGGTAATTACTACATGCAGTGCTGGATTAAAGCATGAATTCTTTTTGAAACTAAATTGGTGCCATGAACAGTCTTCCTGTCTCTATGCTGTTTATTTCTGGAACACAACCTACGACCAGTTTAGAGACAGAATTGATGCCATTTTCTGCAGGACCTGGCCATCATTTTGCCGGACAATGCCCGAGCACGTACAGTGGAAGCCGTTACTGATTGCTCCAGTCACAACAAAACAATTTCGTAAATAGCGCACAGTCTCTGTTCTCGATGGCCATACTGTCCATTCAAGTTACAGCTTCTCAGACGACTGCGTGGATGTCAGTCTGTAATGCAAACGGTATACAATGACAGATTTACACTTGGAGACCAAAATTAGAACTTCTTTTTTTCAGTGAAAATCGTTTCCTCTTTAAAGCATTAGCATATCTAGCACATTTCACTGCCTTTCGACAATTAATTACAGCCCACACTAGGCGTCCATGCGCGGGTGCACTTTAGTTATAACCAACTGATATATTGGCTATTATGTTAATAAAAAATAAATCCAAAAATCCAAAAACATTATGTATTCGGCAACATTGCGTATTCGGCAGTCTCAGTGGCTTAGCTCGTCTCTAAGCTGGTCTTAGGTTGAACCGCACAGAGAGAGAAGTGATGACACTTTCTGTAGGACCTGACCATCATTTTGCAGGAAAATGCTCAAGCACGTACAGTGAAGCTGTTACTGGTTTGTTTTGCTGATGAAGCTGCTAAGTGCGATACCACCTACTGCACTCCCATGACTGAAGCCCTCCTAAGTTCAACTCGCTTTCTAAGCTGAAGGAAACACTTCACGGCATTCACTTCAGAACTGCTGCAAATTCGTCGGGCAAAAGGCCGCGCCGCTCGAACTGTCAACACAACTGGCACTGCTAAGAGTATCCTACGACTTCCACATCGCTGGAAACGGCTTATACACAATGCTGTGAACTACTTTGAATGTCAGTACTACTTTGAAACACGTATCTATTTTGTACGAGCTGCCACTACAAAAGATGCAATCCTCGTATACATACATATATAAAATATAGAAGCCACTATAAAGTTACGCTGACATCATTAATTTACCTCTCATTTTCTGTGTTTGTCCATCATACAGTCCATCCGCTAAATCATTATGATTAGCTCATGTATGTTTTAAGATGTCCTGCACGATGGAAGAAATTAGTGGCCTTTCTTATGATTGCAGGCAAAAGTCATGCTTGTGAACTAATATTGGCGTACTAAATAAAAATATTCATGCGGCTAGTTGTTTAGCATAGCTGAAACTTGAATTTACGCGCGCGACGATCTGATTGGCTAACTTCAATGCTAAAGAACTCGGAAACGGCGCAACGTATCGATTTGCCCTGCCCTGAAACATCCCTACAAGCATTTCACAACGTATCAGACATTTTCTGACCAAACTATATTTTTTATCACACATAGCATTTACTACACATTGTTGACGCACGAGTAAAAATTACACGTCCTTTTTGTGAGAGGTCTAAAACATAAGTGCTCTCAAGGGAAACTGAAAGAAAGGTTGTTAAAAAAACTGAATACTATCCTGAGATTGCTCTTCTGTTACAAAGATAATTTTAAAAGCCTGTCTTTGCCGTCTTCTGTGGCATTGTCAAATTTCTTATTACTAATGAAGAAAAGAAAACATTCATAGAAATTAGTAACGAGAAAAAATGAAAGGTATGCTATTGGGAGCTAGTTGTTTGGGTATTACACAAAGTGTCGGTCGTGGTCAGAAAACGGTATACTGTGTAGTCGTGAGTGCGTGATGTTGGATATAAGTGCATTTGAACTTGAGAAAACGGTGGATGCTTCCGTGACCAACGTTTTCGGTGTTCCAGGAGGCACCGCTTCGAAGATTTATAACGCATACCGGGAAAGCGGAAAGACATCACCTGCTAAGTCACAACGCGGGCGAAAATGTCTGTTGAGTGAGCGCTATAGGTGGCCATTGAAGATGACTGCGACGAAAGATTTGACGACGACTTTTGTAAAAGACACTGCAGAAATGAATGTCGCGAATGTTCACCAAAACAACACGAAGGGAGTCTCATAAGCTGGGAATTTCAGGAGGAATTCCAAAACCACACATCAGTGATGCAAACGTCCATAAAAGGGAAACCACCGGCGGCATGAAATCTGGCCTGTGGAGCCATGAAAGAATGTCATTTAGTCGAATGACTCTTGTTTCACACTGTTTCCAATCTCTGGCCGAGTTTACGTCCAAAAATCAAAACATGGCAGGTGCTAGATGATGAGTTGAGCAACCATGTCGTGGTATTCCATGGGCCCCATAGTTATTCTGTGAAGATACATTAACGGTGCGTTTACATCTGAGCGACTTTCCGTGCGCTCCAAGCACAGGTAGCTGTTGCACAAAGAGGCAAGGAGGCACATACACCAGTGCAGTCATGCATGCCTCTGAATAGTGCTCACGGGAGCGTCGGAGTCTCCCCATAACAGACGTGGCTGCACATTCGTGCGGAGCCGAAACGACATACGCCACCAGCCGCAAGGTGGACAGATGCAAGCGCACCCTAAGCGTAAGCGATATGCGTAGGTGCTGGATGTAGGTATGTACGTCGCTTTTGTGGTTGTGGTTGTGGTTGTGGTGGTGGTTGTGGTGGTGGTGGTTGTGGTGGTGGTGGTGGTTGTTGTGGTGGTTGTGGTGATGATGATGACGCTGACGACTGCAGAAGTGAGAGAACGAAACACAGAGCTAACAGAGCACTCCTCCCAAATAGCTCCAAAGGCTCGCTGATCAGTTCAGCTAAACGTAGCTAAGTAGGGTAAATGTACCTGAATCATGCTTCTCGTGTCGGTACCAGAATGAAGCGGCTTAGGCATGCAAATCTACCCGAAATCTACTATAGCCATCCTTACTAAATGCTGCCGGCCGTAGTGGCCGAGCGGTTCTAGACGCTACAGTCTGGAACCGCGCGACCGCTATGGTTGCCGGTTCGAATCCTGCCTCGGGCATGGATGTATATGATGTCCTTATGTTAGTTAGGTTTAAGTAGTTCTAAGTTCTAGGGGACTGATGACCTCAGAAGTTAAGTCCCGTAGTGCTCAGAGTCATTTGAACTATTTTGAACTAAATGCGATAATTCATTGAATTGTCAAGGTTGTAATTTTCACGTTAATGTTTCATCTTGGAAATTATCCATTCTTCGAAGAGGTCTGAATCACAAGCATATTGCAAGTAATTTATGTACCAGTTTATTCATTACCTAAGGCATTACACTCTTTGGTTACCAGTTGAAGTCTGTCTGTTGGTATATACTTTGAAGGCAGTTAGTAAGAATCAGTCAAAGGCCTATTCAGGACGGATATCTTGTTTGTGAGCCCGAATGAATGACTGACAAAGCAATAATGCATTTTGCTTCCGTCTGACTTTCAGTATGCTGTTCTGGTTATGATGTTGTTTCTCGCTGTTGCTTTAACTACTTTGCTACGGAGGACTGGTGTGGCAAATTCCTTTGAGGCTACTTTCTGATGGTCAGTCTCATGGAATAAGCTACAAGACTTATGGTACGGTTGCGGAATGCTTTTCCTAACCAGGCTAATACACACACGTTAGTGTGTGACCGCCTACGTTCAACGTAAACATGCAATAAGCTCTCTCACGCAGCTGGCGACATCACTTGCAGCGGTGGTTATATAAAGCGTGTCGACAGGCACAAACAACAGTGCTGTTTGAACGCCGAAACGGAGTGATTTACTTGATGTCCAAAAAGCCATGGTGGAAGCATGTCTGAAATGGCTAAGTGTGTAAGCTGTGCACTCGTCGCCGTGGTTAAGGGCGACTTTACCTGCGTAGGGGGCAAAACATTAAAAAAAAATTATTTTTGGTCATAAACATTCCTTGGAGTGTATTTTACTAGAAAAATGCTTTTTCTACGGACATTTTAGCAATTAACAGCCTTAAATATTCAAATATTCATTTACTTTAAGAGCAGGACATGTTGCCACGCCTCCCCTTTTGCCTTCAGTCACCTTCTTGAACTTTAGAAACTTAATTTATTGATTTGTGAAAATATTTCGTGCTCACAGTTGGCTGCGCTTTTCGCGGGCTTTATTCATTTGTTCCTTGTCCTTACAGAACCCGAATGAAACATTTAACAGTGTCATATGGTCTAGAATTCCTAAATCAGTATTTATAGGTAAAGATACATTGAACTTAATGATGCAGTTCTTTCATTTAATGATGGCAATGCGGGGAGAGTTACGCTGCTTAAAAAGTTAGGCATACGACCTGGGAAAAATATGGTGATGGCATGTTCCCAATTGGATGCTGTCCGTGTGAAGAAAGCAGATTAGGAAGTGACTATGATAGCTAGAAAGGCAAGAATGCACTCAAGGAATACTAAGAGAGCCAGGGAGATGAAGAAAATGCAGGTCATCCAGGATATGGTGCAAGGATGTTCTAAGGTCAGTAATAGACAACGTTCATCTTTAAGGCCGGATTCCTGAGCTTTTATTTTTTAATGATTTTTCAGGAACTTATCAGCATAGAACAGTGAAACTTACACAACTTACAGAAACTGGGCTCAACATCAATGACGCGTTTGAAAAGAAGTTCAGTTTAATATTGTAGAAAGTATGAATTAATGAAGCTTAAATATGTGGAACCGGCCGCGGTGGTCTCGCAGTTAAGGCGCTCAGTCCGGAACCGCGTGACTGCTACGGTCGCAGGTTCGAATCCTGCCTCGGGCATGGATGTGTGTGATGTCCTTAGGTTAGTTAGATTTAAGTAGTTCTAAGTTCTAGGGGACTGATGACGAGAGATGTTAAGTCCCATAGTGCTCAGAGCCATTTTTTTAAATACGTGGAAAAATTTTACAACTTGCCAAAAATTTTCTAAAAAACAAATTATGCGAACGACTTATCTACAAATATAGGTCAATGGAAAGAGACTCTTCCTCCACCAGCCATTAAAAGTTTATAACATTATGATGAACCGTTCACGAGGTAAATGTACCTAAATTGGACAAATTTAACATTGTAAGTATACTCGTACAATCTAAAATCTCCCCTTAAAGTTACAGTGTGTGGCGAAATGGCACTATTCGAAACCGGCTCCGAAGTATGCATGCTGCACCAAGGGCCATAAATGAAAGGCGAGACCGACGGCTGCATGTCTGCGGGCAAATAAACGTGCAATACTGAGTAACTGACACCCAGATGTATCAAGGGGCAACCAGCAGTGTCTCCTCAACTACCGTTCAGCGAACGTTGCTGCATACGGGGACCATGTCAACTCCCGTATGCAGTTTCTTTTTCCTCGCCATGGCGCCATCTACCCGCAAGGCAATGCAAAGTGCCATAGGGCTCACAGTGTATATGCGCGGTTCGAAGAGCACCACGATGAGTTTACCATATTTTCCTGACCCCTGACCACCAAACCCCCCCGGATTTAAACTTAATCAACAATCTGTGGGGCAACCTTGATCGGACTGTTCACGCCCTGAAACCTTAACTGAGAACCCTAGTGCAGCTGGCCACAGCACTCGAGTCGGCATGACTCCACATAGCTGTCGGTACCTTCCAGAACCACACTGACTCTCTTACTGCACATCTCGCAGCGGTCTGCACGGCAAAAGGTGATTAATCTGGCGTTTGATATATGGCCGCATTAATGTTTCTGGACACTGTATCTCCCTGCAGTGCTTTCAGGTCCTAAAATGTGTCTTTACTTACATTCAAACTTAACTTCCGTTGCACAGAGAAATAGGTAACTGCCGATGCCGTAATACAATGTCGGTTTTTTACTCGTTCATCCCTTCGGTAAGTGTACTGACTTCATCACAGTCTCGTTAATTTAAATGTCTTCAGGTTTTTTATGTATCTATAATTTTTCTTTGTTCAGTTCTTTCTATATGGTGGCCTTCTATGCCATGTGGTCCATTACAAGACAATTGTAGTTTCATGTATTAACGGTTTTGAACTGGGTCTTAACAATCACAAATTTAACTGAACCGTCTACGATTTACTTTCACTCCCAAGCCACTTATAACATTCGTGTCCAAAAGACGATCGCATAAATGCCTTGATATTCAGTTTCTAATGTGCTCTTAACTGAAGTACGAATTTTACTCTGAGTTATATCTTCAGAAAAACGTCAGTTAGCAATCAGCAGAAGCTATTTTAAAAACTGCAATCGGCAGAAACCTTATCCTCTTCTTTGCAAGATATCAGTGTTCGACGCGATCGGTATCCGTATTTGCATTTCACGTTTTGTGTAGATAGGTGTTAGGCTATCAGAGTGATGTACGCGCGCCACAATTGATCTGCCTACAAGGAAGACAAACTACACGATCACCTATCAGATTATGAAATATCTAAATTTAACTATTATACTAAATTACTCTCACGTATTCATTTATGCACCCATTTATCTTCCTTGCGCAATTTAAGTATACTCTACTCTTGAATACGTTTATGAAGTGTGGCCGGATTGCTCTACAAGTTGTTTCTTATGGAAAATTTTGTATAGAAAGGGGCACATATTTATGGTACTTTTCGGAAGACAGTCTTTCATGTACTCATATCATTACAAAAAAAGAGTTGGAGGATTGCAAGTTTAATTCCGTTTATGCTCACAAAAACGTGTCTGAAAACATAAAAAGTAATTATGCTATACAAAATTTAAAAGTTATATCATAAGTTGAAACCTTCCCCTAGAAAAATTTCTATGACAGTGCTGGTAAACCCCTTACGTTATCTGATTTTCAAACAGCTGAGCAGAGCTGAACGTACTCAGACATTTCTCTCTTTACTTAATCTAATCATCACTAAACTGACACACAATATTTTTAGCGCAACGCAATCTGACTTTCAATAACCCCTACAAAATAATGGCCATGACTAACAATAACCTATACCTCTCATGAATAACTTACCTCACAAAAATCTTCGTTACTCGAACTACTGCAACACAGCGAGCGCCAATACTGAAAGGTAAACAAAATATTCTAACTACTGAAGTCACTAACTACTGATCGGCATAGTTATCAAATTTTGACAGAGAACAAACAATGTATTTACCTTAATAGTGTTCAAAAGTATATATAAAATCTCATGACATCCAGTCTTACAAATTTACTCTCTCTGATGGACACACGTCCAGAACATCCGCTCTCAAAACTCCGCCTTCTCTCTCCCCACATCCACCACTGCTGGCGGCTCACCTCCAACTGCCCAACACTACAATAGCGAATATTCCAACAATGGTAACCAGCCACAGACTGCACACAGCACAGCGAGTGATTTTCATACAGAGCGCTACGTGGCGTTACCAATATAAAAACCTAAACAGCCTACTTACAAAGTATATTACTACGTAGGCTTCCGCGGGTGATGTCATGATGATCAAAATTCTTCTTGGTCTTTTACCACTTCATTGTATAAAATACTTTAATTAGGATCTATCAAACCCATAGTATTAAAAGGCGTTCCTCAGGTACGAACGCCTGAGAAGGGCTATTGTAACAGATTGAGATGTCGGTTTTAGAGTTTATAGTGAAGTATTTTATAGAATGACGCGGTGCAACACCCAGAATAATTTTAACCGTAAATATAGCTTCATCGTTGGATACGGCAAAACAGGCAGAGAATCCACATTTTATTGATCCCACTTGAGCACTCACCTGCGATGGTCAGTGTCAGCGCTAGTGCAGCCAGCCGCAATTTACGACTTTTAGCTTATGGACATCTTCATGCAAGGGAATAAAGGGAATCTTTGTTTTGCCAAGCGAATTTCTCCTCACTTCATTAAAGCATCATCCTGCCCGTGTGCGTTCTGAGGAACAACGGCTTCGCCGCTAAACGCGTCTGATAGAACAAAGACTGCATTTATTCATTTGCATAAAGACGTTCCTCGCCTAAAATCCATTAATATGTTAATAGCATGTGAGGACTGTTAAAACAAAGACGTCAAACCCGATGTCTACGTGTCCCCCGTGACGCACGGACCACACCGATTTGGAGTGGCGTGCGTGCTCCAGTGGCACGCATAGCTGTGCCGTCGGCGAAACCACGGAGCAGGAGTTTCGTTGAAGAGGTTAGAAAAACATGCGGTTTAAATTGCTTTCAGTAGCTTCCACAGCGAAACTCTGTCTCGAAGTCTGGCATAAAATCCAGAGAGACTTTGGTCGTATGGAATATATACCATAGGAAAGAGACAATAAAAACCTTCACTGCCCGAAACTAATCATTATATAGCCGATGACAGTGCCACTGAAACTGAGTAATCAAACATAGTTTTTCGAAATTCCTTCACCTAAAAAGACGAAGTAAACATTCGAGAATTCGAATGAAGAACAGCTGCCAATGTGAGTAACGTGGAAGTATATATTTTCGGTGTTGCGAAGCAGCTTAATACAATTAATACAGGCAACCTTCTGGTGCAGATAGCGTACCGGTTAGGTTTCTTTCAGAGTATGATGGCACAATAGCTACATACTTGGCTGTCATTCACAACGCCACACACCGTCAGGTGGCTTGCGGAGTATGGATCTAGATGTAGAACGCTCGCTCGACGAAAAATTCGAACCTTAAGACTGACATATGTAACTGACGTCGATTTGGAATAGGATTTTAGAACATGTACTGTGTTCGAACATTATAAATGACCTTTGAAAAACCGGTCTATTGACTCACTGCGAGGATTCAGAACGTATTCTTCTAGTGAAACACAACTAGCTCCTTATTCTCACGAAGTAATGAGTGCTATCGACTGTGGATTCGTGATATCCTATCAGAAATGTCACAGTTCGTAGTAATCGCTAGAAAATCATCGAGTAAAACAAATGTGATTTAGGTGCCAATTTGTGCAGTCCTGTTAGATTGTTTGCAGGTGGTGCTGTCATTCACAGTCTTGTAAAGTATCTGCTGATCAAAAGAAATTGCAGAATTCTTTGGGCAAGATATCTACAGTATATGGTGCAACAAATGGCAAATGACTCTAAATAATGAAAGGCGTGAAGTCATCCACATAACTACCAAAAGAATTCGCTAAATTTCGGATACACGATAAATCGCTCAAATTTAAATGCTGTAAATTCAACTAAATACTTAGGAATTACAGTTACGAATAACTTAAATTGGACCGATGACAAACATAATATTAGGGGAAACAAACCAAAGACTGCATTTTATTAAGTGAGCACTTAAGAAGATACAAGCTGTTCTGCTAAAGAGACTGCGTGCACTACATTTGCCCATCCTCTGCTACAGTACTGCTGTACGGTGTGACATCTTTAGCAGACAGGATTGACGGAGAATATCGAGAAAGTCCGAAGAAGGGAAAATCGTTTTATATTGTCGCCTAACAGGGTAGAGAATGTCACGCACTGATATGATAAGCGAGTTAGTGTGGTAGTCTTGAAAACAAAGGTGTGTTTCATTGAGGCGAAATATTTTCACGAAATTTCAACCACCAACCTTTTGCTCTGAATGTTAAAATTCTTTGCTGACGCGAACCTACAAGGGAAGAAATAATGATCATAATAGCATAAAACAAAGCGGCGACTGTACAGAAACATTTAAGTGTTGATTTTTCCCCGCGCTATTTGTGAATGGAGGTGGTTCGATGAACCTTCTGCCGCCCACTTACAGTTCGTGTGAATTTCAGTGGAGCCATGTAAACGTACATGTACATATGTTTCCTGAAGAGCGGCAGCAGCCTTTTGAGTACCTGAAGAGCCAACAGTCTGGGTGATGGATCTAACCTTCTAACACCAACCAACTTAGCTTTGCCATGTTGATACTGCGGATCGCTTTTTTCCAGAAGCCTTCAGTTCTACTATGTGGTCAATTGATGGCGGGGTCCTCTTGCATAAAATATTCTGGAGTCTTCCACTTCGATATGCGAGCGGGGACTACTCACATGGATGTCGTTATCAGAAAAAACAAAACAGACCTTCTATGGGTCGTAGCGTACACTGTTGGATCCCTTAATCGGGTATGTAGTTCACAAAATTTAAGAAAGGAAACAGGTTGAAGCTAGATAGAGTCGAAATTAATGAAGCGCGGTGACAGGATTAACAGGACTTTTGATCAGGTGAGTACGGCGTAATACGAATATGATCTTGACACACTCAGATGTCAGATTCCATTATACTATTATAACACAGCAAGTTCTGCGAGTGTTTATGCAAATCGCAGGTAATTTAAATCAGTTGATATTGAATTATGCGAGAAAGACAGGAATTCTTGAAGGTTTCCGCTGCTTCAAAACTAACTTTGTGACCTCTGACTACCGATCGTTAGCTCACATGCTACTGAGGACTATAGTCGCACAATGTTTCCAGCTATTTATCAGTGACATTTGTTAGAATTTATACCTACATAGATGCACCTAACGGTCGCTAATGTAACCTTCCATTAGTTTGCAACTGGTAATGACCACGAAGGTAGAAACCGATTGTGGTCCCATAGAATAATGTGTACAGAATATGGCGTTTTGAAATCGTGTCTCTTGTTACAAATGTAAATTGCGTCTCAAATCAATTTTTAGAAACAGTCTTAAGTCGTACAATTACCGTTACTACACGTTTTGAATTTTGTGAAACTAAAACAATATTCTAGAGGTTGAAAATACCGCTTCAGTTGTAAATTTATTTTATTATCACGACCGGTTTCGGGCTCCCATAAGCCCATCCTCAGGTGTCGCAACTGTGCTGTGGCCTCCGAGCGCCGCGGTCGACGTGTACTAGGCGCTCATAGGTAGCACACCGCACCTAGTATACATCCACCGCGGAGTTCGGGGGCCACAGCACATTTGCGGCACCTGAGGATGGTCTTATGGGAGCTCGAAACCGGTCGTGATAATAAAATAAATTTACAACTGAAGCGGTATTTTCAACCTCTAGTATAATGCTCAGTTGCGGATGTCCTTCCAACAGGATTGTTTGTCAAATAATATTTAAAACTTAATAAGTCATGTTCAGAAAAAGTAACATTAAATTTTAAAATATTTACTATAACACTCTCGGTTATAACGGACATTTTAAAAAAACGTTTATACAGTTGCAGCTTCTCTTGTGACAGTAGGCCATCATTAAATTTTAATGTTGTCTTTACAAGTATCAACAGCAAATATTTCGGCTGTTGGAAATTCGAATACTAAATTGCATTTTTATTGACGTGATGATTACTCGAAATGGAGACATTAGTTTAAAGTTATCAACTTCTGCTCGATATTTCGTCTATATTCAAATAATTGTCAGTGTTCCTCATAAATTAATCCATATGTCAGGTATATTAGCATTCGAAAAGTGCACATCGTTTGGCGTGAGAAAAGCTGGGAAGGTTTGGCTTGCCAGCAGTGTTATGAAAAATATTGTAACACGCCCCGGAGGAAAGGGGGTAGATATGCAGTACTAATAAAAGCTACCCTTTAGCACTCGAAACTGAACAACACTCCGTAGACACAGGAACGGGGCTGGATATTCAACGACTGAGTGCCTAAACCCACGTACCTGGTCCTTCCCGCGACTGTTGATCTGCTACTCTCTGCACTGCCTGCTATGATGTGTGGTTCAAATGGTTCAAATGGCTCTGAGCACTATGGGACTTAACTTCTGAGGTCTTCAGTCCCCTAGAACTTAGAACTACTTAAACCTAACTAACCTAAGGGCGTCACGCATATCCATGCCCGAGGCAAAATTCGAAACTGCGACCGTAGCGATCGCGTGGTTCCAGACTGTAACGCCTAGAACCGCTCGGCCACCTCGGCCGGCGCTATGATGAATCCTGTGATAAATATTGTCCAGCAGGGAGAGGAGCCACTCACACCAACAATACCAAGTTGATTTCACTGTATCCTGTTGAACACTCGCACAGGGTGAGGCTGCGCTGTTCAAAATTAACATTATTCCACAATGGACGCGATCAGTATTTGTACTCAAAGTACGCTGTGACGTATGAGGCTGCTGTCTAAATGATAGCATCCAGTGCAAAAACACTGCGCATAGCACACAAAATAATCACTGTTAAACGGATGTGTCTACGATTGGCGCGGTTCTTCCAACGGTACTAAAGAATTCAATAGCTTATAAAACGAGCGTGCGCGGCACCGAACCGCGACGCGGATGCTCCATAAAATTTCGGGTACGATACAACGAAGCGTTTACATGTAATGTGCAATGTGCAATGTTTACCCCACTTAATCTATAGCGTAGGTTTTCGCTGTCGTCGCCAGAAATCCGTTGTATTACAGAGCGGCACCAAACCTAGACCGTAAATATTGTTACGTAATAGTTTGCGTTGAAGTAAAACGCTTCATTTTGTTTAAGAGATAAAGTTTTGTTTGCCATTTCTATGAAATAATAGAAGAGGAATGAAGTTATTATAGCGTTAATTAATTAAAACCTAACAACAATTCATTCATAGTACACAATAAAAACAGAAAGTAGCTAACCTGCTGCCGGTGTCTACACAATATCGAATTATCTGCTTTTAGCCCTTCAAAACCGACAAATGAAAAAAATAGAGTTCTTCACTCTAAATTTGCACTGAATTCGCAATACCCCAATTGTGATATGATCGTCGATTACAAGATGATTTTTGAGCAGACTGTCAAAAAAGTAGTATCAATAAGAAAATATTGGTAATTTTTTGTAGTACTCAACCACTTACCACTTTTGAGACAAAGCGTCAAACGGCGTACAGAGTAAGCATTCTTTTATTTAACTATTTAATATTTTGATTCCATGTGTTTTGACGCTGAGTCAATATTTTTCAGTCTTCTTTCGATTCCTACTTTTATTACAGGAAGTAATAGGAATGAAAAATCTAAATGCTGTTACTTCAGAAGTCGGTTGTATTGAGCGGTTTTAATAGTCCAATTAAACTGGCGTGGGTAGAAAAACGATATACCCGAAAACCGGTTGTTTCAGGATAACAGTCACGCGTAGTAGGGAAGCGCCGACAGCCTAAAGTAAACGAGATCGACGCGCATGTTATTGTTCGGCGAACTTATCGGAAGTGAGAATCAAGCTCTTCATAGGGGAAACGAAATCGGTTGCAGCGAATTTTAAGCAATTCTATAAAATAATACTGGAATTAAAGTACTCTCTTATGATGGCGGAAACGTACCGAGACATGTATTCTTAAACAGAATCTTTGCATACGATAATGGAATGTTTACAAACACCCCCGTGAAGAGACGTTGAGTGAGCCACCACTGACCAGAGGCGAGCTGCCATATACACACACACCGACAGCAAGGAGGTCCATATATTGGCGGATGCTGCGCTGTGGCCAGGAAATGGCCTCTAACGACACGGCGGCCGCAGGATATGACTTCCCACCGCGCTTCATTGGTTTTGTCGCCAATGTCCACTCGTCCGTGGACACAGCCGCGGGAACAGTATCTCCCTCATCGCCCAGCAACAGAATAAAAAGCAAGGGTGGTCGCAGGATCAGGTTTACTGCCGATCACTCATATCGCAGCTGTAGCTAAGCTCATCGGATAAAAAAAATAATCATCCCAGTGCGCACGCACAGATGAACCGCAATGGGGGTAGGACGTCAAACGGGCCGGCTTGTAGCAGGAGAAGCACCACAGGACATTTTAATTTGCACTGTCTATACTTTTACAAATAAATTCATAAAACTGTAACAGCATGACCAGGAAGGATTCAGGATTCATACTCATAGCAGTGGAAGCTCAAAAACGTAATGAAACACATTTTCTTTACATGTGAAATTTCATCATTTTTTCTCTTACTACTGGCTGCATTTGTTGCTATAGGTACACTTTTCTTCCTAAGTAAGAGAGATTCTTCGATGACTTTTGCACAGCATACAAAAAAAAGTTACAGGCGTATGAAACTCTAGAAGTTATTTAATTTATGAAAAAATGTTATATTTCAAACTTCATGTTTAGAAAAAATTCAAGTTGTACAGTTAATTATCTCTATTTTTCCACAGTTTTTTAATATATTTGGAAAACTCCATAGCTTCATACACCTGTAACTACTGTTTGTATGGTATGAAAAATTCATCGAAGAATCTCTCGTACTTAGGAAGAAAAGTGTACCTAAAGCAACAAATGCAGCCAATAATAAGTGAAAAAATGATGAAATTTCACATGTAAAAAAAAAGGTATTTTGCTACGTTTTTGAACTTCCACTGCGATGAGTGTGAGTCCTCAATCCTTCCTGGTCATGGTGACAAAGTTTTATGAATATATTTGTAAAATTATAGACAGTAGAAATTAAAATGTCCTGTGGTGACTCTCCTGCTCCAAGTCGGCCCGTTTGACGTCCTACCCCCCATTAACGCTTACAGATTACATGGCTACCGTGCGACGTGCTCAACTATGTGAGCAGTGACTTTGCGTGAGCGTAAGGTAGAAGTGGTCAGTGAGACATTTATGTTTCAATCGGGCATTGTATGTAAACATGACCAAATGTAAGGACGTGACAGAGTGGCAAAATGGGGCAATTGTGTCTGACTGTGCTGTAAATAACTACCGTATTACGGTCTCAAGCAAAGATATTGCTATTAAATTTCTAAGGCAATAGTTAATGCGAATTACGACATTGTTTTGTACATAATAGAGGCACAATTCGCCTCCTATCTTTTGTCAGCACTTTTTCTTCATTAGTCTTTTGTTCGCAGCTAAGCATCCTTTTAGCAATATTTAACGAAATCAATAATAAAAACTGTAATCGGTACAACTGTCTACGTTTCATTTTCAGAGCACTGTGTAAGCCAGGGGTGGCCAAGAATTCGGCTCGTGAGCCATGACGTGGCCCGCGTGCCATAGCGTTCTGTTAGACTGCACATTTTCCTCACGGCCACACCACTCTCAGCAGGAAGAGGAGTAAACGGCGAACGAGCCGTATTTAAATGGCAACATGGTGGTACTGCATGCGCCTCGGTTCCATATTTCTCAATAACATAAATCACAAACGAAATTAATTTTCAGCATTAACTCATTATTTTTGGCACACTGGAAACATAATATAAGTTTTATCTGGCACAAACTTTTGGCATACGAACAGATGGAGGCAATTTCACAGATTTTTGAACTCAAGTTGCCACATAATTGTGACATTAATTTCTTAATCGAGAAAAAGCACCTACAGGGTGATTTTTTCTACCGTGCACAAACTCTAGGGATTGATCTACGGAACATAAGAGGACTAATTAACTTATGTCCGTAAATGCATGGTTTCCATGCTAGATACCATTTATTCAATCATACTTTGTTACAAAGGCTGCGGTCTTTTATAAACTGTACCATGCAGCCACAGTTATAGTATGTATGGTTTCCTCCTTGGGTGGAACTGTTCCTCACGTCATGCCGTGGCGCCCTCCCCTGCCAGAGTAATGGTGGTGTCCTGTCCGATTCACTTCTCTTGTTGACTCACCTTGTAGTGGATGTGATACAGCGTTATGAACAACGGTTCCGTATTCGAATCGAGAGCATGCCGATATGGGGTTAACATACAGAAGCTCAGGTGGCAACGGGCGGCGGACAGCAAGGGAGACCTATCCACGCCAACAACAACCACAGCATTCAATGTGTTTCGCCGTTTGTCTCAGACAGGATATTTTCAGGAAATATGAAATCATGAAGGACGTAACCGAAATGTTCGGACAGCAAACTTTCAGGAAAATATTATTAACACTGTGGAAAGCGGCAACCGTGCCAGACTCAGGCAGTTGGCCCGCCAGTACAGGGTAAGAGAGACGACCGTGTGGAACATTCTCCATGACAATTGTTACTACCTTTATCACTTACAGCGTGTGCAGGACTACTAGCGACAGACTTTCCACATCTGGAACAGTTTTGTCACTGGTTTCTTCACGAGGCAACCAGGATTCCGAGATTCGTGTCATCCATCCTGTTCACATATGAGGCTACCTTTACGCGGAGAGGTATCTTTAATAACAGTCATATGTGGGATAGTATGCAGAACCCTCCACGATATGGTGACAGCGAATCATCAGCGCCGATGCAGCCGTAATGTATGGACCAGTATAACTGGCGACCGTATTTTGGGCCCAGTCTTCCTTCCATGCCGCTAATAGTCCGGAACTATCGACATTTGTTGCGGGTGACTTTTCTCCCCTGCCATTGATGGTTCTAATGGTTATGTGACTGCCACATGACGGTGCTCTAGCCCACTTCGCCGTTAACGTCCGGACGCCTCTCAGTCCTGTCTTCCCTCGTCGATGGATCGGGCGAAGGAATCCAGTTGTATGGTCTGCTCGTTCACTGGATCTCATCCCGTGAGATTTCTGTTCATGATGCCATCTCAGATGTTGCAGAGCCCATTACAGATGTTGAGGCATTGCAGAATCGTATTCATGCTGCCGTTGACACTGTCCGGATGCAGTATGACCGCTGTGAACAGGTGAGGCAGAACACGCTACTGCACGTACACGCATGCGTCGGGGCACATGGAAACCATTTTAAACACATACTGCAACTGTAGCTGCAAGGTACAGCGCGTATTAGACCGCAGTCTGTGTAACAATTAAGACTGAATAAATTATCTCTAGCACGGAAACCATGCATGTCCGGACGTAAGTTCCTTTGACATTTTTTGTTCCGTATCATACCATCGATCAATCCCTCGAGTTTGTACACGGTGGAAAAAAATCACTCTGTATATTCTGATCGAAATATTTTATAACATTTATAGAGACATAGAAACTCACCTTGACGAAAACAATGTAGACGACCTGGACAGTTTTAAGGAAATTATGGAGTTGCTTCTGCTCATGCACAGAGACACTTTCGAGTGAAACAGCAAACAGTCTCGAAAACATTTGGAAAACAGAAGTAAGACAGGCAATGTCCTCAAACGCGTTAAGAAAGTGTTTTTGTAATTCTTTCGAGGCCACACTGTAGTCTTCAAATATCGTGTTTTCTTCAAATCTTCTGAGCTTAGGGAACTGGACTGCATTTTTTTGGTCTGAATTTGTCCCTTCTACAACGCAAGTTCCGTTGTAAATACAGCCGCATCAAATCAGAACGGCACTGTTTCTCACCCTGCTGGCTCTTACTTTGGGCAGTGTGAAGTCAAGTCCACTTATAATGCGGTGTCTGCAATCCCCATGCCGGATGTTCTAATTTTCATTCCTGCACCCCCTTCTTCCTACATAAATTCAACAATAGAGGGTTTTAAATAAAAAAAACCATTCCAGGCGTACTACGTAGTGATATGTACACAGATGGTTCAAATGGCTCTGAGCACTATGGGACTTAACATCTGAGGCCATCAGTCCGCTAGATTTAGAACTACTTAAACCTAACTAACCTAAGGACATCACACACATCCATGCCCGAGGCAAGATTCGAACCTGCGACCGTAGCAGTTCCGGACTGAAGCACCCAGAACCGCCCGGCCACCACCGCCGGCGTACACTGATGACGTTGTTACTAACTGCTTAATAGCTAATTTCTCCGTCTTTTTAACGAAATACATCACTGATTCTGCGTATCAGGAATCCGACAGTTTGTTGGTGTGTTTGTGGAGAATGCGACATTAGATGTCTACGCACAAGTCACGTAATTCGTGTAAATAACGGGCTGTTTATTTGCGTACACGATGATGGAGCCCGATAGGGACTCAGATACTTTCCACAATACAGTGTTCATATCAAGCAAGTCTTGTCACAGACATCAACGTGAGTTCACTATAATGCTCCTCAAACCACCGTAGTACGGTTCTTGCTCCGAGATGCAGTCAGTTATTCTGCTGAAATATGACATCGTCATCGGGGAAGACATCAAGCATGAGGGGACACAGGTAGTTCGCAGTGTCAGCGTGTCTTCGATAGCAGGAGAATGTATCCCATAGCACAATAGAACTCCTTCCAACCTGCATATTGCGAACCGCCGTTCACCTCGATGACGGCGTTTGTGAAGACGACCAACGACCTAGTGTCGCAAAAATGTGATACACCCGAAGAGCCGACACCTTTCCATTGATAGACGGTCGAATTCCGGTGGTCCCGTGCCCAGTGCTATCAAAATTGACGATGTCGGTGGGTGAACATGTGACCACGTAGGTATTTTACAGAACAGACAAACCTCCGGACCACACGTTCTGTGAAGAGTCGTGAACGTCCAAGCATTTAGCACCGAGCGGTAGTTTCACAGTTCTTCTGCTTCTTCCCGTAGATTCTCACGACTGCTGCACTTGAACATTCGACCAGCTCCGCCATTTTTGAGAAACTCGTTCACAGGCTTTGCGAAGTAATAATTTGTCCTTTGTCAGAGTCGCTTGTTTCACTGGATTTCCCCAGTCCGCCTCTGCTCCGCTTACATACTTCTATTCCCATGTCACATGCCTGTAACGCCACCAAGCAGCATCCAACGTCGTGGTGGTCAGTGGTCATAACGTTTTGGCTTATCAGTGTACAGTCTCAATATTCTTCGTTAAAATGCATCGAAAACTGTTGCAAGTGATACTGTAATAATTCGTGGTGCGACTTGGTAAATGCAATTCAGTTTCTCCTCGTTCTCCAGACCTACATATTTAGCACAAAGTGCTCCTTGATGTACAGAACAACGAACACAGTCTGCCAATATTTGTGATCTTTTGCTCTTTTACTGTCATAGGAGTATTTTAATTCTGTGCGCCCCCAGTAACTGCGTGGTCAGCGCGATAGAATGGCAATCCTAACGGCCCGGTTTCGATTCCCGGCTGGGTCGGAGTTTTTCTCCTGTCAGGGACTGGGTATTGTGTTGTCTCAATCATCGTCACTTCATCCCCATCAACGCGCAAGACACCGAAGTGGCGTCAAACCGAAAGATTTGCACACGGAGAACGGTCTACCCGACGGAAGGCCCTAGTCACACGATATTTAGATTTATATTTTAATTCTTTGTGCGTGGTGTTGTAATGTCTTTTCGTAGCAAATTTTCAGTACATGTCGATTATGCAACGGCATAATAGATACTGAGAATTCTCATGCATATCTTCTGTCGTTCACATTTACTTTTAAAGGTTTATGACGACATATCGCTCTCTTGCCTCTTTTTGTGCAAACACCTAGCTGCTGGACCTGTAAATGTCCGTCTCACCACTAACAAATAATGAAGGGTAAACACCGCTGATACCACGATTCTGCTGAACTGAACAGAATCGTGCCGGCCGAAAAATGCCGCACCATAATGTTAACTGAAACGTCGCGTTGTAATGGGTACTTTCAGGAAGGAACCGTCAAATCTGTGTGTGAATTCCTAAGGGACCAAACTACTGAGGTCATTTGTCTCTAGACTTACACTACTTAAACTAACTTACACTAAGAACAACACACACACTCATGCCCGAAGGAGGACTCGAACCTCCGGCGGGAGGGACCGTCCAATCCGTCACATTGCGCCTCAAACCGTACGGCCACTCCGCGCGGCAACGAGCAAAGCTAAGGCGTGGCGAGGCTTGGCCGGCCCACGACCCGCACTCAATGTACGAGCGACGTTCTACGCCGTGGCCGCCTTTGGTGTAAGTCCTTGTCAATAGTGATAACAAGATTTTCAGGATAACCTAAGTTGGAAGGAGATCTCTTTGGTGACGTCTCGATTTACGTGCCATCCAATCGTCAGTACGTCCAGATTTGCACACCTCATGAATGTCGTAACTTTTCAGTTTATATTTACTTCACGATGACGGATTTATCCTGTTCCACATAGTGCCAAGTAGTTTGTAACATCACGTTTAATACATACAGTCTGGGTCATCAAACTCATCTACTCGCCAACAACGGGTCGGCAACTACCAGCACGTCCGATTATCGACCGCTTTACACTAGAAACTGCAATGTCTCAGAATTACTTGAATTAGCTATGATCTATATACTTGATTCCTGCGGTTGGTCAATGTGAGCCATCCCGACTTCCGAATAATCAAGATTATGAAGAAAGCTACAACACAAATTTTCTTAATTTTTGTTTCTCTATGCCTTCTTATTGTGGATGTGTTACACTGGCGACTGTGACAGGACCCTTTCGGTATCGCCACTATAAGTTGTAAGAATTGGGTTTGTCCCATCGTTATAATTATTCGTTATTTCTTTTAGTGAGCCAGCCGCAGTTGCTGAGCGGTTCTAGGCGCTACAGTCTAGAACCGCGCGACCGCTACGGTCACAGGTTCGAATCCTGCAAAGGGCATGGATGTGTGTGATATCCTTAGGTTTAAGTAGTTCTACGTTCTAGGGAACTAATGACCTCAGAAGTTAAGTCCCATAGTGCTCAGAGCCATTTGAACCATTTTTTTAGTGCAAACAATGCATGGAAAATGATGAGTACATGAAATCAGAAAATACCTTAAAGACGCTTAAGAAGACAAAATTTTTTCTCGAATTTAACTATTCTCTCTTTATGCAGATAAGTTATTGTACCAGAAGTGTCGAGACAACATGTAATTACACATTTTACGTAACGACACAAACTCAGCACAATAGGCTGTAGGGTCGTAGGACTCAACCAAAGTAAGACATCAGGCAATCACCATCGATAGTTGCACCTAACATTTTATTTGGTACCTTTAAATACGATAACTTGACAAATATCACTACCACATGTTTAAAACTACAACACTTCTTTAACATTTACCATTCAGGTGAAAATAAATTAGTTCAGTTTCAAACATTCATAAAAACACAGAACTTACGGCCCATTACACATTTATTGAAGTGATTTAAGTTTTCATTACGACAGTGATTGTTATCATTATCATCATCATCATTTATGACTGATTATGCCTTTCCTCGTTCAGTTTGGAGCATAGCCCCTTATAAAATTCCTCCACTATCCCCTATTCAGTGCTAATATTGATGTTAAACCTATTACTTCAAAATCATTTTTAACCTAATCTAGATACCTTCTCCTTGGTCTGCCCCGACTCCTCCTACCCTCTAATGCTGAACCCATGAGTCTCTTGGGTAACCTTGCTTCTCCCATGCGTGTAACATGACCCCACCACCTAAGCCTGTTCGCCCTGACTGCTACATCTATAGAGTTCATACCCAGTTTTTCTTTTATTTCCTCATTGTGGACACCCTCCTGCCATTGTTCCCATCTACTATTACTTGCAATCATCCTAGCTACTTTCATATCCGTAACCTCAACCTTGTTGATAAGGTAACCTGAATCCACCCAACTTTCGCTCCCAAACAACAAAGTTGGTCGAAAGATTGAACGGTGCACATATAACTTAGTCTTGGTACTGACTTCCTTCTTGCAGAAGAGAGTAGATCGTAGCTGAGCGCTCACTGCATTAGCTTTGCTACACCCCGCTTCCAGTTCTTTCACTATGTTGCCATCCTGTGAGAATATGCATCCTAAGTACTTGAAACCGTCCACCTGTTCTAACTTTGTTCCTCCTATTTGACACTCAGTCCGTTTATATTTCTTTCCCACTGAAATTACTTTCGTTTTGGAGATGCTAATCTTCATACCATAGTTCTTACATTTCTGATCTAGCTGTGAAATATTACTTTGTAAACTTTCAATCGAATCTGCCATCACAACTAAGTCATCCGCATATGCAAGACTGCTTATTTTGTGTTCACATATCTTAATCTCACCTAGCCAGTCTACTGTTTTCAACATATGTTCCATAAATAATGTGAACAACAGTGGCGAAAGGTTGCAGCCTTGTCTTACCCCTGAACCACGAACTAAATTTACCGTCAACTCTAACTGCTGCCTGACTATCCATGTAAAGACCTTTAATTGCTTGCAAAAGTTTGCCTCCTATTCCATAATCCCGTAGAACAGACAATAACTTCCTTCTAGGAACCCGGTCATATGCCTTTTCTAGATCTATAAAGCAGAGATACAACTCCCTTTCCACTCATAACACTTCTCCATTATTTGCCGTAAGCTAAAGATCTGGTCCTGACATCCTCTAAGAGGTCTAAACCCACACTGATTTTCATCCAATTGGTCCTCAGTTAATACTCGCACTTTCCTTTCAACAATACCTGAGAAGAGTTGATTGTTATTACCAAAATAATTCAGTTAATCTAGCAAATATAAAACTTCATGTGAGATTCAACAACTACACGCAGAAAACGGTCGCCCGCTCGTTCAGATGTTTCCAATACAGGCTCGACATGCAGCAACGTTCACGAATGGATACGATAAAATCCCAGAAGTAGTGGGTATCTACAACAGACTGACATCTGCCTTAAATAACTAGAAATACAATAACTCATTACAACACATCAGTAAAATTAATATATTAAATTACTTGGAATGTTGATCTACTCTCATTGAAAGAATTCTAGTACCTCAACCAATAGAATCCGTTTTAGGCCATTAAACACACAAATGACTGGGCTGTCAATAACTGGTAAGAATTTGGGAAACCACTGATTTTAAAATTATACTAGTGTCTCTCAGACACACTATTAGTTCAAACAGAAACGTGACAGCAATGTAATTACAATTCAGAGATAAATGTATCCAGGGATATCTCACTAAATAACCATCAAACGAAAAAACTACAAAGAACGAAACTCGTCTAGCTTGAAGGGGGAAACCAGACGGCGCTATGGTTGGCCAGCTAGATGGCGCTGCCATAGGTTAAACGGATATCAACTGCGTTTTTTTTTAATAGCAACCCCCATTTTTAACACATAATCGTGTAGTACGTAAAGAAATATGAATGTTATAGTTGGACCACTTTTTTCGCTTTGTGATATACGGCGCTGTAATAGTCACGAACGAATAAGTACGTTGTGTCACGTAACATTCCGCCAGTGTCGACGGTATTTGCTTCGTGATACATTGCCCGTGTTAAAATGGGCCGTTTACCAATTGCGGAAAAGGTCGATATTGTGTTTGTGTATGGCTATTGTGATCAAAATGCCCAACGGGCGTGTGCTATGTATGCTGCTCGGTATCCTGAACGACATCATCCAAGTGTCCGGACCGTTCGCCGGATAGTTACGTTATTTAAGGAAACAAGGAGTGTTCAGCCATATGTGAAACGTCAACCACGACCTGCAACAAATGATGATGCCCAAGTAGGTGTTTTAGTTGCTGTCGCGGCTAATCCACACATCAGTAACAGACAAACTGAGCGAGAATCGGGAATCTCAAAAACGTCGGTGTTGAGAATGCTACATCAACATCGATTGCACCTGTACCATATTTCTATGCACCAGGAATTGCATGGCGACGAT
The DNA here is from genome assembly GCF_023897955.1 of Schistocerca gregaria. Lineage (NCBI taxonomy): Eukaryota > Metazoa > Arthropoda > Insecta > Orthoptera > Acrididae > Schistocerca > Schistocerca gregaria. Next base: position 253,026,082 of record NC_064927.1, read on the forward strand.
TTTGAACGTCGTTTACAGTTCTGCCACTGGGCACAAGAGAAATTACAGGACGATGACTGATTTTTTGCTGACATTCTATTTAGCGGCGAAGCGTCATTCACCAACAGCGGTAACGTAAACCGGCATAATATGCACTATTGGGCAACGGAAAACCCATGATGGGTGCGAAAAGTGGAAAATCAGCGACCTTGGCGGAATGTATGGTGCGGCATTATGGGAGAAAGGATAATTGGCTCCCATTTTATCTATAACAATCTTAATGGTGCAATGTATGATGATTTCCTACGTAATATTCTACCGAAGTTACTACAAGATGTTTCACTGCATGACAGAATGGCGATGTATTTCCAACATGATGGATGCCATGCACATAGCTCGCGTGCGGTTGAAGCGGTATTGAATAGCATATTTCATATTGGTCGTCGAAGCACTATACCATGGCCCGCATGTTCACCGGATATGACGTCCCCGGATTTCTTTCTATGGAGAAAGTTGAAGGATATTTGCTACCGTGATCCACCAACAACGCCTGACAACATGCGTCAACGCATTATGAATGCATGTGCGAACGTTACGAAAGGCGAACTACTCGCTATTGAGAGGAATTTCGTTACAAGTATTGCCAAATGCATTGAGGTTGACGGACATCTTTGTGAGCATTTATTGCATTAATGTGGTATTTGCAGGTAATCACGCTGTAACAGCATGCGTTCTCGGAAATGATAAGTTCACAAAGGTACATGTATCACATTGGAGCAACCGAAATAAAATGTTCAAACGTACGTACGTTCTGTATTTTAATTTAAAAAACCTACCTGTTACCGTTCGTCTAAAATTGTGAGCAATATGTTGGTCACTATCACAAAGCGAAAAAAATAGTCCAACTTAAACATTCATCTTTCTTTACGTACTATGCGAATATGTAATAAAAATGGGAGTTCCTAGTTTTAAAAAAATCCAGTTGGTATCCGTTTTACCTATAGCAGCGACATCTAGCAGGCCAACCATAGCACAATCTGGTTTTTTCCTTTGACGCTTATTTCGAGAGATTTGGCCCGGTCACGTTCAATCGACCACACTATATATATATATATATATATATATATATATATATATATATATATATATATATATATATATATATATATCCTATGTCAATGAATGACAATGCAATGTTAAAAATCTGGAAATATGTAGTGGGCTTCCGGTTGTTACTGTGCGCTGACATTGGCCAAGGGGACAGTTCGGCAACATGGCACAACACATGAGTGTTGCAGGTAGTCTCGCCGCTCACGAGAAGGCGAGGCATGCCGCGTCAAGCGACGGTCTTCGTGACACTGCGAGCAAGGACAGCTCCCACATCTATCTCGTAGCAGTTACGCTGGCCGGTGTTATGTACCGTGGTTAGTTGGCATATGGAAAGGAACCTGAGGAGGGACTGCACTGACTGCACTACTGTAGATGCATGTTTTATAATTTGGTTTCTGTGTCCCAGACCTCTCCTTCATAAATCACAGATTTCAGATGGCCCCACAAAAAGAAAACCAGTGGATTCAGGTCTGGTGATCTTGCTGGCCATGCTACAGGGCCTGCACGACCGATCCATGCCGAAGGGAAGGCACTGTCCTGGAGGCGTCGCCGCTGAAGTGCACGGGAGCACCATCATGCATGTACCACAGGTTCATACGAGAGGCCAAACTAACGTCTCCCAGCAATTCCCGTAATGTAGCATCCAGGAGTCGCTAATTCCCCTCTCCTGTAAGCCTTTGTGGTAGCACATATGGTCCTATGAGATAGTGATTAATAATACCACACCGCATTGCTGCTGGTACCCTCGTACCACTGTACTGTGGGGGATTTCTACCGCCCACTCGCGCCACTTATGCGACTTCACTATACCCTCTTTCGTGAAATACGCTTCGTCGGTGAACTGTATTGTGCGTGAAAAATTCTGGTAAGGGGTTAGACGCCGTAGATAAAGTTGCAGAAGTCCAGCCTCTTCTGGTAGTCCTCCGGCAATAATGCCTATACTTTCTTATGCGAAAGAGATGGTAATGGTTTCTATGGAGTTTTAGCGTAACAATAGATTGTGATATTCCTACAGCAGTGGCGAGAGACCTGGTGCTTATTCTTCGGTCCTCGGCAACAGTTTGTAACACTTTTTTTTCGTCATCCACACTGTACGTCGACGGTCGGCCACGACCACTAAATCCTGGAGGTGCTACACATGCACCATACTCCCTCACGTGCCTGTCCATAGAGTAAAACGTTTTTGCGGATGGAAGGCGCTGGCTAGAAACCCTCTCATGATACAGATGCCTTGCAACGTCAGCTCTTCCATCTGTAGCCGGTAGGTGAAATGGATATCGGGGCATTCCTCGTTTGTGAAACTTTCCATGACACTGCAGTAACCCTGAGATGCGGCAGTTAGCAGCTGTCGACACGGCGAGTATCGGGCAGAGTGAGCAGCGCAGAGGTGTTGTAAACACGTCATTCACGCCGCGGTTTTACTTCCGCCGTTGACCACTCTTTCCGCTTACGGGACGCGCATTCCCTAACATGGGACTGTACACTCCGTTACTGCCAGAAACCTGTGATTCACAAGTTATTATACAATTTCACTTACATTACGATGGGATTTGTTCTTTCTCGTATCTTTCAAACGCTGGCAGATACACATCAGCTCACTGGTGTGTCATGTGTTGTACCTATGGGTGTATCACATGTCGTGGTCGAGAGGCTCGTCGGTATCTCGTTCAATGATTAACAGGTGTTTTTGTTTTACGTACACAGTACACCGAGGAGAACGAAATTAACAACGGTGCGTCACATGTTACGCCTAGCAGCATGCGGCCCTCGACATATTTTTCTCATTTATGACTCACCCTGTATGTAAAAATGTTTCAAACGGCTCTGAGGACTATGGCACTTAACATCTGAAGTCATCAGTCCCCTAGAACTTAGAACTACTTAAACCTAACTAACCTAAGGACATCACACACATCCATGCCCGAGGCAGGATTCGAAACTGCCACCGCAGCGGTCTCGCGGTTTCAGACTGAAGTGTCTAGAACCCCTCGGTATATATATCAATAGCGACTGGCCATCTTAGCTCCGTGGTGTGATATAAATACAATAACCAGGCGGTACTTAAACAAGGCCCATCAAACAGTTTTCAATAGTGTTTAAACCTTGACAGTAGGGATCTACAACGGAATGTCTCAGCACTCCAGACCCTCGTAAATGTTAATGATCACACCACATACACCTTAAAATGTTACATATTAAACCAATTAAAATCAACACATTGTAGGCCAGGCTCATTAGGAGTAGCGACGGCCATCCAAGAAAATACAGTCAACCGCACAGAGCCCAGTAGTGGATTTCGACCACAATTTACAGGAAAAGCTAGGCCCTTACCCTCTTGCTTGTTCGACGAAGCCAGCCGCCGCAAATCCCGAAGCCAGGAGCCATGAAGAAAGCGGAGAAACCAAACTCCTGGGTAAACAGCCTCTTCCGGACGTGCCCTGCTTGCTCGCAGTTGTGCGCCACAGTTCCCAAAACGCCGTTACTGCTCGGCGTCCCTCCCTCTTCCACATCTTTTCCTCTCGCTCCCGATCAGCCCGGTAGGTGGCGTCAGCGCGCTCTGTGCACATCGCCGGAAAGATGACCCATTCCGGCGCCGGGAATATCTCTAATCGAGCCATACGGCTCACCATACCGTGTGTGAAATTGCTAGATTCCTCGATGTTTCGTGCCGGACTGTTCAACGTGTCTACCAGCATTGGCGTAAGACACGTGACCACCGAACATGACGTCAGAAGTTTGGTCAACAAAAGATCCGTACTGAGAGGGACAGGAGCAAACTCGACAGGAAATGCTTCAAGCAGTGAACGGAGGTCAACCTTAACCCATCACCGAGAGAAAATTGCGACGGGAACTGCACGCAATGAACATTTGGAGTTGCTCACATAGACACATAAAGACTGCAACAGCGATGTTCAGCGGACTGGAAGAATAACTGAAGTGTTCTCTTGAACATTCCCCCACCCTGTTACACCTCTAGTGGCCTGCAAAATCACCTGACGTGAACCCCACAGAAAGTCTGTGGGACATATTGAAACAGCGCGTAAAACGCCGACATCAGCGCCCCCACAATTTGGTAGAACCGCGCCATCAAATCGTCAGCGAGTGGCTTAATCTGTATGCGAGCAACGTTCGCTACCTTAAGGAGTCATTTCCTAACCGAATCTTGGCGGTTGTCATGTCCAGGGTCGGAATTACACAGAAATAAATTATGCTTGTAATTATTTCTCTAGTGGTGACTAATTTTTTGTTCAGTGAGTTTACTATAGCGACTGTCATGGATGATGGTAGCATATTTACTTGTACTATTTCTAGGCTGCACCCGAACTCCATCCACAAAATTTCAGGAATATTTTATAAGTAGTTTCGTATGAGAAACAAGCGGTTTCCGGTGGCTTGTTGAATGGCAATAGGCATAATGAAATTATTAATTATCGGTTTGTTATGACAATTACCTTTGCTTTTGATAAAATACGTTCACAACAGTGAAGAAGCCTGTAATGTGCAACTATTATAACACGGTAGGATACTGTTTCTAGTAAGTGACTACGTACGGACTCGGATACTGTTTCGAGTAGATATGGGCAAACTCGTTCATCCTTGGGAACTAGTTCACTCGTGATCGCTCTTTTTTGGGAACCATTCATTTTTACTCGTTCACCCTTCATTTGTTCATAGTATACGATTCTTATGAGAAATTGAAAATTAGTAGCATAGGTGACTGAGGGATGGAAGGCGCCAAGAGGGGGCACTTGCCTACCTCCTGGATTGTTGACCGCTACAAGCAGAATAGATAAACATGTAGTAATTAGGCAGTGAAGAAATAACAAAACAGCGAATGCACACAACAACTTCGAAACAATAGACTACGATTGGTGGGCGGCAGTTAACAGTCTAGAACTCAAGCTGATTTTTCGTGCGCCACCCTGCACCACTAAAATGATGTTGTGGCAATTATCATGTTCTCGTTACAAAATATGAGACCAGTAACTCGATTATGGAGCGCGGGCTTCATTCGGTTGATGTCGATCTGCCTTCCATAACAAAGAACAAACTGTTTTATCTTGCATCAAAAAAATACGAAAATGGCCACTCGTGTGTGCCCTGTCGACTTCCTTTGCATGTGTAATAACAAAAACTTTCCCTTTTATATGTCTTCTTATGATTATCGAAATAATGAAGTAAGCTGACATACCCTTTTGTTACCTGAAAAGATGTGTGTTTTACATACAACGTAATTTGTACATAACTTATGTAATTATAAAATAAATTTTAATTTCCGGTCGTGGGCTCAGAAGTCCAGAGTTCAAGAAGGCTTTGAAACAGATCTAGAATGGGCGTGCGCAGCGAACGTAACGAACAACTCGGTACGGAACTAATGAGGAACAGTCGGCAGTGGAACTGCGACGAGTGGCCACTAGAAGAAGAACGAGTCCGGCCGAGGGAGACCGAGACCGAGACAGAGACAGTGACGGGAACGGGAACGGGACCGAGGCTGGAACGAGACCGGCCGACTTGCCGTCGCGGGGAAGAGGCCGAACGTTTCCCATTCCAGGGAACTACAAGTGGAAAGCCGCGACCGAAGTGAACTATGAATGACCGTTCATTAGAATTCGTTCCTCGCTCGTTCCGTTCATCTTGGTGAACCGTTGATTTTGGACGCGTTAGTTCGCGAACGACCCATCTGTAGTTGCGAGGTTGCCGTCGCTGTGGAAACCGCTCGGCATAGTATCGTTCTGGTGTTTAGTTAACCATTACAAGAGATCGTACAAATCTTCATCAGTCAACCGCGGGGCGCCCGCAAGTTTTCATATCAGTAGGGTCAAAATATTAATCTGATTTAGAAATTTTGAGGACATTGATATCTGTTCATAATTTCCTCCTATTTGTTTCTGTAGTGTACCTTGAGCATCTTGTCAATGTTATAATCATAAACAAAGTACCAGTATAAATACAATAAAACATGTTTTTACATTCCAGGATTTTATGTTTTCCCGTTATTTACGGTATTTTTGTTGGTCCTGTCGTAAGCCCTATTCTCTCCTGTAATTATTTATCGACCATTATGTATTTATTACGGATAATACAACTAATACATTGCGCTTTTGAACCATTGTTACAAGTTTCAACACTGATTTTCAACCTGATTCATGTAGAAAATACGCCACATCCCGCTCACGGACAACCTGCAGGATAATCACATTACATTATCGGATTTTTCGCTCCAGTTGTGCACGTGTGGTTTGCCAGCGTTCGCCACGAGTGCTGCCCCTGTATCATTCCTCTTTTAGGTCTGTATCCCAGCTGACTGCTATTGTTCCCGTATCCCTCTCCAGTTGTCGCAACCATCCCTTGCTTTGTCTTCCTACAAAACTGTACACACTTTAATAGATATATTTGAGTCTGACTCATCCTTTCCTTGAAATACTTCATCGGAGATTGTACATTTCTCGATTAGCTCGCTTTCATTCCTGGTTTTCATTCATTTATTAGGTACAAAAACGTATGAATATGGTCTTTTCCACTCTGTTCACTATGGTTTTATGCCTCGCTACGCATAAAATTCTAAGTAAACGATACTTGTACACGATTGCTCGTTTACAGCTCATTGTTCAGTATGGAAAAATCGATAGCTTCATTCACTGCCGACAGTGAACCGTGCCGATCAACTGTTCTGTGGCAGCGCATTGTAGAGACTTTTATACTCAAATATGGTGTTTATTTGCGGTAGTGCCTATGAAATTAATTGAATAAGTGTTGTTGTACAACATTTACTCAATGGCGCCAACCACCATTAGATTGCCATTGGTTCCAGTGACGATGACTTTCTGCTCTAATCCCGTGTCGTAAGCTCTTTGTCCCACAAGGAGAGTCAAAAGTTGTGTCTCAAAGGCGTGGAAGCTGTGGAAGTTTTGCGGTATTAAATGCAGTGTTTAAAGGTTTTGCAATGATGTTTATAACAAACTTTTTTACTAATTAGTCATCCTTTTGTTACTATACAAATTAGAGCAAATAAAGAAATGATAATACGAAATACTTTGATCCCTTCATCAAATAAAAAGGAGTAAAACTCATAATGCTTCTTCAGTCAGTTCCTGACAGTTGTTAGCCGTTATATGAATATTTTACTTTTTGGCGAGTGTGTTTTGTCGTGCAACTGTTTCAATATACCAGTGGCCATTTCATGTTTATGAAGACGTGCGCCCTAGTGATGCCGGAAATGAGAGGGTGAGCTTTGAGTCCGCTAGGAGGTGACATTTCTTAGACAGAGCTCTCACCGTTTAGTGTTCATAGATCTAGAGGAGGGGTATGACACAGCGCCGCTGTTTGAAGTCTATGCAACCAATACAAATCTGCAGAGAGTATAATCAAAGTAGTGAATAAAATTTCATCACAGCATTTCAGAATTACGAAAGGATTAAAGCAGAGACTCTGTCTGTCTCACACATTTTTTTAAAAAAAACATAGAGAAAGGCGTGACTTATAGAATAGGAAATGTGCAGAAATTGGTTTTCAAATAAAAAAGGCAGCATTAATATTTGTGCATCCCGTTCTTCGCAGATGATTAGGTAGTAGTTGGTAGTGCACAAGACGATATTTGCCTTATGATAACAAAATTGTTAGAACAGCGTGATAGGTGGGTATTGAAAGTAAATTTTCAAAAGACTGAACACGTAAGCATCGGAGGAAATGTAGGGAAATAATAGTGAAGGGCCAGCACATCAACAAATGTAAAATAATTTAAGTATATGGGTATCATACTATCAGGATACTATGAGGATTAGATTTAAGTGTCAGGAAGTCGTTTTTGAAAGTATTTGTATAGAGTGTAGCCATGTATGGAAGTGAAACATGGACGATAAATAGTTTGGACAAGAAGAGAAGAGAAGCTTTCGAAATATGGTGCTACAGATGAATGCTGAAGATTAGATCGGTAGATCACATACCTAATGAGGAATAGAATTGGGGAGAAGAGGAGTTTGTGGCACAGCTTGACGAGAAGAAGGGACCGGTTGATAGGACATGTTCTGAGGCATCAAGGGATCACAAACTTAGCATTGGAGGGCAGCGTGGAGGGTAAAAATCATAGAGGGAGACCAAGAGATGAATACAGTAAGCAGATTCAGATGGATGTAGGTTGCAGTAGGTACTGGGAGATGAAGAAACTTACACAGGATAGGGTACCATGGAGAGCTCCATCAAACCAGTCTCAGGACTGAAGACCACAACAACAACAACCATCAGGAGACGGACCAATTAATTGGGAAATATAGCAAGGAGAAGCCTATGGGAAAGCAGCAATCCAGGAGCTAAACCCACTGTTATGATCTTCTGTGACAAGTGAGAGGGGAAGAAGAGGCTCTACAGAAGAACTGTTGAGTGTGTAACGAGCTACGGATGCAAGTTCTGGGGCTTACTGTAAAAATAAAAACAAACCGACTCTATCAGAAGATCGTGTAAAATATCTCGGGCAGACCGTATAAGAAATTCAACGATTATGGAAGTGAGCCAGACCGAAGAAAGCATGAGAGAATAGAAGAATGGCAACTCACCTTGTATAGACATGCAGTGCAAATGATGCATGACAGATTCCACATGCCAGAACAGATCTTGATACACCAACTTCAGGAAAGAAAGAGAAGAGGAAGACAGAAAATTGCCTGTTAGATGTTGTTTTTAGGATTGAAGTTCATTTTTACTCGTTTACATTTAACGTTCCTTTGTGACAACAATTCATTCTTCTAATGTTAGAGAATGAATAACTTTAATGTCTCTAAAAGAAACGCAACAGTGTTGCTCGAGGACCTATTCACATATGTCGAAAATGCTTTGATGGTTTATCCGCTTATTGTTGCTCCGCTTACTGTTGTTTGTTTGAACTAGGTATGTGCACTCAAACAAAAATATCTGTCCTATCGAAGGTACTTCATATTTGTGAAATTTTGATATCTGTGTGTCGACTTTTTAGATTCGTTTTTGACACTAAAGAGGAATATCAAGGCACACGCTGACATTTTTTTTTAAATTACAGGCACATGTTGACGGTCAACAATCGTTTCCTCACTTTCGAAAAAACTCTGCGTACTGACTGTCTTACGCTGCAGTAACTGAAAGATAGTTACACACCTTCACAGAATAACACCCCTTAAAGAAAATCGTAGGAATTTTATTAGGGGAAAGTAAGTTACACCCTATTAATGCAGCACAACTAAATTTTATTAAATGCTGTACTACAAAGTGACACAGATACAATCAAGACAATATTTTTCTTTTACATAGACACTAAGTGTCTGTAAACAAGGATCGGAGTATTCTGCTAATCTTTCCGTTCCACGACGAAAGAAATTCTCTCCTTCGACACAGAGCCACTCGAGAATCGCTGTGTGAACGTCTTCATTGCTGGAAGAGCTGCGACTGCTGCGTATCAGTTTTTCGATTGCCCAGCCATTGTCGTCTGTGGCCGACATCAATGGCCTCCCTTCTCAATCAGCATCACCCACGTCTGTGCGGCGTCAGTCAAATTGTTGACAACGTTTTGCTACGGTCGGATATGACGTTGCACTTGGTTCATATGCGCCAGAATTTGGTTCATATGCCGCCAGAATTTCACGGAGAACCTGTGCGCAAATTAGACGTTTTCTCCACAAGAATCACACTGCCCTTCTTACTTAGACTCCTGCGTACGTTTCCAGTTGCGGCGTTTTCCCTAGCACACTGTGATACAACAGTTACCCGTATCGCAGCGTAACACTGTGTCAATAGGAAATCAGGAACGTGTATTCTCTTCTGATATTGCACCACTCTTGATGCGCAAGATCCTTAAAGTGGAAAGCTATCACTATGTTTTAAAGTCCCCTCGTAAATTACTTTTTTTGAAATTTCTTTCTATAAACTTCCTATAAACTTTTTATTCGTCTAGTTCACTTCATACTACGCCTTTTATATGATTTTTCTCTTTCACTGATATTTTCAGGACATTTTAATGACAGTTTTCCGGGTATTTTGGGTCATAAAAAACGGCGCCCTGCGGTTACACGTCCCATTTCATATTCGCAAACTAAATAAGTTCAAACTAGGACAGCTGACCCCACTGCCTCCCCCCCCTTCGACCCCCCTCCCCTCCCCCTCCCCCCCGACCCACCCACCCCCCGCCCAACTCTCACCCGTGCGGACGTCCCTGCAGGAAACCAACTTACATTGCCATCTTCCACTGTTTGGAGATTTGTGGTAAGGTCTTATGGGACCAAACTGCTGAGGCCATCGGTCCCTGCTACCACTGTTGATGTATAACTAACGGTGCCGCAAGAACAACAGCGAGCGGTAGTGAATGGGTGTTTGAGGACTAAGGGTAAAGTGCGAGTCAGTGTTGTCAGTTGCATGAGCCGTAAGTGGGTGGAGCGAGTTGGGTTTCAACAAAAGACACACAGTACATATCCTCAATATCTATACTGTTGTTCAAATATTTTCGGTGCGTGATAGAGAGGTAAATGGTGGTAAGAAATCAGTTCTGTAATGAATCACCAGCGACTACGGGCCCCTTGTACCAAAATACTCTAAAATATCCATAAACGACATCTGAAAATAACTTGTTGAGGTACTTGCTTCTTTAGATAACAGGTGGTTCAAGTTATGAATTAATGTAAACTAATGTAAATGCGCAATGTAATTCTTTTAATGTAAATGTTAGTTTCTCAGTCGTGTCTATATAAGAATAGCGGTCTGCCACGGATTCGCACGGGGAGCTCGTGTCTTTTTTTACAGCGCCGTATCTCAATCTGCAAAAACGGAAGCCTTATAGGATACCTTTGCTGTTCCTCTGTCTCTCTGCCTCCCTGTTATGACCCATTTTACGGTTAGTGGTTTAGAGGTATCAAATAGAAGTCTATTCAAATTGGTCTAAAGTCCCTTGACGGTGAAAAAATTTATGTTTCTGAGACATTGTAAGCAAGGGATATGGCCATTTACATATTTCGATATTCGCAAACTCACTCACTGGAACGTATAGGGTAGACGTATCAAGGTGAAATTTATATCAGATACAAGGTTATGATCTCTTGACAGTGTAAAAAAATTAAGCTTCTAAGTCAATGCAGTCAGAAGATACGGCCATTTACGTCACATACTGTAATATTCGCAAACTCATTCATCAAAACCTATACATGAACTAAAGAGCTAAAGAAACTGGTACATCTGCCTAGTAATGTGTAGAGCCCCCGCGAGCACGCAGAAGTGTCGCAGCATGACGTGGCATGGACTCGACTGATGTCTGAAGCAGTGCTGGAGACAAATGACTGCATGAATCCTGCAGGGATATCGGTAAGAGTAGGAGGGGGTGGAGATCTCTTCTGAACAGCACGTTGCAAGGCATCCCAGATATGCTCAATAATGTTCGTGTGTGGGGAGATTGGTGGCCAGCGAAAGTGTTTAAACGCAGAGGAGTATTCCTGGAGCCACTTGTAGAAATTCTGGACGTGTGGGTTGTTGCATTGTTCTGCTGGAATTGCGCAAGTCCTTCAGAATTCACAATGGACATGAATGGATGCAAGTGATCAGACAGGATCCCTACGTACGTTTCACCTGCCAGAGTCGTATCTAGACGTATCAGGGCTCCCGTATCACTCCAACCGCACACGCCCCACACCTTTACAGAGCCTCCACCAGCTTGAATAGTCCCGTGCTGACAAGCAGGGTCCGTGGATTTATGAGGTTGTTTCCATCGCCTTAACACGTTCATCCATTCAATACAATCTGAAGCGAGACTCGTCCGACCAGGTAACAGGTTTCCAGTCATCAGTAGTTAAACGTCATTGTTGAAGGGCCCATGTGAGGCGTTGAGCTTTGAGTCGTGCAGGTACATAAGTGGCCCTTCGGCTCCGAAAGCCCATATCGATGATGTTTCGTTGAATAGTTTGCAGACTGACACTTGATAGCTCAGTATTAAAACTTGCAGCAGTTTGTGGAAGGGTTGCATTTCGGTCACGTTGAACTATTCTCTTTAGTCGTCGTTTGTCCCGTTCTTGCAAAAGTTTTTTGCAGCCGCAGCGATGTCGGAGATTTGATGTTTTGCCAGATTCCTGATATTCACGGTACTCTCGTGAAATGGTCGTACGGAAAAATCCCCACTTCATCGCTACCTCGGAGATGGTGTGTCCCATCGCTCGTGCGCCGACGAAAACACCACGTTCAAACTCAATTGAAACTTGATAACCTGCCACTTTAGCATCAGTAGCCGATCTAACAACTGCGCCAGACACTTGTGTTACATGGGCGTTGCCGACCGCAGCACCGTATTCTACCTGTTTACATATGTCTGTATCTGAATACGCATGCCTATACAAGTTTCGTAGCGCTTCAGTATATCTCTATACGTAATTGCGTTTGTAAGGAACACTCGAAGCGCTTGTCCTACTTACACTTTTACGGTTTTTTTAATATAAATTATATTACCGTCATTTTAAATATTGTCGGCTGAAGGCGGTCCTTGGGCACTGCTAGAACGCCCACATTGAAGGGAACTGAAAAACCGTAAAATAGTCAGCCTTCGATCTTCTTTACAGCTGTTTCTTTGTTACGACTGTTTGTAAGAAACCAGTGGAAGCATAAAACGGTGTCAGATCAATTAAAGCGCTCATGAAATAATAAGTCTTCGGTAAAATACCAGGTAAAGAAAAGAGTATATCCGTCGCAAGCAAAGTACGGGTAGTGGTAGTTAATTGAAGTGGGAGAATATATGGTTCCATTGATTAACTAATCTCACTCAAATGAACGCCGAAAATTCTTGTTGAAAGCTGCTCGACATCGCAGATCGTTACTGATTTCCATGCAGCCCACATAACGTAAATGTTATGAGCGACAGCGAAGTGCGGCCGTGCTACAGGCACGTAGAGGCAGGACGCATAGACGTCCACGACGCGGGCGGTCAGGGAAGGAAGCGAGTGTCAGTCGATGATCTTGTCCAGAGACTGGATTTGAGAAAATCGTCTACGAAGGGCAATTCAGAACAACAAAAGGGGAATGTTGTCTTCAGGCACTGTCTTAATTCGTGACAAATATCGGCCACACCGCAGCTGCAACAAAGACGCTTATGCAGCATCGTCAACGTAAAGATTTTGATACCCACCATGCAGCACTGAAATGCGTCCATCTGGTTCACCTTCGAGTTTAATTTGCATGCTAAATGGTAATGATGTGGTAGGGGTCCTTTTACATTCACAACGCCAGTTAATTTGTAACTATGGCTACATGTTGTAAATTTTTAAGCTTTTTTGTATTTTTAATCATTATTATTAATTATTATTATTCTCACCCATCACCTTTTAGACATTACAACAACAGAAGTTTTCATCTGTTTGTTCACATGAACAGCTGGTTATGAGGACAGCATTTTCGCACAGACAACGACAGAAAAAACTACCAACTGGATCCTATGACGAAGGTCTGGGAGTGTTGGAACAGCCCTACGATGAATGTGTATGTCGAGTACGTTGAGAAGTAGCTGGAAGCTGTACCTGACCCTTTTTTCATTTTCACTGTGGTTAACATTTCGCGATCGATCTTATCTTGAAAAAAAAAAAAATAGACAACATATTTCGTTAATTTGGGACCGACACCGGCTTTCGTCTGGCATGTATTCACTGTTGATAAAATTTAGTTGTATCAGTACTTCTACGTAAATCCGTCAACGTATGACGAACTAAATTCGATTTATAAATCCTTATGAGGCGCACTGACTTCCGTGTGACATCAGTTAAACAAAATAAGAAGCACTCTCAGAAACTTAACTCCACGTGGCATTATGGACTAGCATAACACAATCGAAACTACTCTTAACGTCATAGAACTTTCACGAAAATCACAAAACTTAAACTTAAATTTCCAACTCAAAAATGCTGTAAATCGAAAAGTATGATTATATATGTAATTACTATCGCAACATTGATGAACAACATAAAAGCACATTTCAACTAATAAATACAAAAATTGATAAGAATTAATATCAATGTCTACACAAGACTGTGCAGATCAGTGTCGATTTACTTATATCAGAACTACCTTAACAAAGCTCAGTTGAACATAAAAGTGCCTTACGAACGTAAAGAGGTGAGCGCGAACGGAGGAAGGACCAATCAGAGACCTAGGTACGCCCTGCTTTCCCCGGCATAACGTACTGATTTTAGTATTTACTAGTGCCTGAAGTTAACTTACCCCAATTCCTACATGTACTGTATAGCCTGTTCTCAGCATACTTATATTTTGTGATCTCAGCCTTCTGACAATTAAAAAGGCCAAAACCAAGTACTGAAAATTCTGTCTTCTCTTTCGATGCTCAACCCATACAAGCACTTTTAGACACGCCAGTCGCGTTCCCAATTTACTGTGAGTCTCCAAGCTTTTGCAGAGCATTTCTGCTGCGTACAAAAGATCCTATCCGTAAGTTGACCGAGTCCTTGTCTCCCCAGGCATACAGTCTGCTGCTACGTTTTCGTCATCACTAAGAGAAATAAAATTATAAAAGGTATAAAAATCTCTTCCCTTAAGTGGCACAATTTAAATTTCTAGCGCATCTCACAATTTTGTGCCATGTAACGATATGCCCTTTGGTGACGGTATTGTAAAGATATGATGAACCTGTTTGAAAGATTAGTTACTCCGCCCCACTGGTGCACACCCATGTGGTGGAATTGTCCCCAATAAAAGCTACTGAAGCTTGTGTTACTTGCGTTCCTTGTTTAAATGTGAGGTCATATGAGAATAATAACAGTATTGATAAATACAGCAGTATTCGACCCATCCATCGCCCAGGTAGACTTTCATCCAAGTAGGCTCTGACATCTCTGCGGTAGTGAGGCGGGGCCCCATCGTGTTGCAGGTAAAATCTTTCATTTCCAAACACCTCTCTGGTGGCAGGGAAAACCGATGTTTGCAGCATATGAAGATACACCTCACCAGTTACGGTTCCTTCAAAGAAGAATGGGCCAACCAAACAGCGCGATGACAGACCACACCGCACATTAACATCCGGTGGATTAACATGTTTTTCCACGTGAACGTCAGGATTTTCATGGACCCAGTACACGCGGTTATGGTGACTTAGAACACTGTTCAGTTTGAATTCCTTCTAGTCAGACCAGACAATCATCCCTGCAAACTCAGTATCAATGAAATTCTGTAATAGCCGTTCATCAGCGATATTATTTTGTTATGTTTTGAAAGCTACCAGTTTCGGCATTCCACTTTTCACATTCAGGTCCCATATGCATCTCTTCAAATAAACGATAGTGTCATATAGTGCCACATATCCCTGGATGTCGTGAATTCAATCGTTTTATCAATGCTTCATTCGAAGACTTCATAAGGCCTTTGCAGTTGATATCACGTCTTCGAATGACGCACTGGTGAGACGATTGAATTATGACAGCCATGGATTTATGTCACTACATGACATCGTTTATTTGAAGAGATGCGTATGGGGCCTGAAGATGGCTTAGTGTAATGACAAAACTTGTAGCCTTCAAAATAAAATAAGATAACACCTTAGTTACGCGGATTTTGGAGAATTTCATTGATATTGACAATTACTTAACCAGCCGATGTCCCCTGTCCATGACTGATCAACACAGATCCGTGCTAACCGTTCATCCTTGCGAGGCATGCCTTCAAACCACTTGCAGTACCCCATCCTTCCATCAGGGTCGTCCTCGTTTGTACCATGCATCGACTTTGGAATGTGTACATTCCGCTTTCAAGCCTTCAGAATTCGTCGTGCGCTTGATCGGCTTACCTCGCTTTCACCTGCACCCTGCTTCAGAGATTTCTGAGGTGACCTAATAAAATGTTGCAACACAGTAGAAACTGGACTTGTTCATGCTTTTGGTAGGCCAGATTTTTCCTCATGCACATACTGAACAATACCGTCAGCTTTAAATTTGTGCCCGCATCTCGTGGTCGTGCGGTAGCGTTCTCGCTTCCCACGCCCGTGTTCCCGGGTTCGATTCCCGGCGGGGGTCAGGGATTTTCTCTGCCTCGTGATGGCTAGGTGTTGTGTCATGTCCTTAGGTTAGTTAGGTTTAAGTAGTTCTAAGTTCTAAGGGACTGATGACCATAGATGTTAAGTCCCATAGTGCTCAGAGCCATTTGAACCATTTTTTTTTTAAATTTGTCCCGAATACGACAAATTGTTGTATGTGCCGGTCGCTGAGTTCCGTACACATTACGTTATTGCTGTTGCTGTTGTGCCACCGTCATGATTTCGTACTTCCAGTGCTATTTCAATACGGCCTTGCGTTGCTCAAACGACAATCCTTCTTGATTGATTGCTGCACCCTCATGTGCTGGAAAATGCGCGCCAAGATCTGTTGATCTCCTATGCTACCGCGCTAAATTCCAACGATATGTCACTTTGTTCCAAAGAATTAACTGTCAAAAACTGTCTACATTTTTCTCAACCCCTCTGTATATATACCATATATGACATAGAAAGCGCATGTCCATATATCTGCCGCGTTAACGCTTCAAATCAACATCTAAGCCACGTGACTCTTGCGGAGAATCCTAGTTCCTGTCATTACGTGCTGTGAATTAGAGCTGACAGTTATAGTTACTCTCATTTATAACTGAAATCAAGCACGGATTTTGACAATTCAATTACGCTTACATATGTAGTGGTGCAGTTAACCTAGTTTCTCCGACATTCCCGATAATAAAGCAGTAAAAATAAGTGTAAATGTCGTGTGACTAGGGCCTCCCGTCGGGAAGACCGTTCGCCCGGTGCAAGTCTTTCGATTTGACGCCAGTTTGGCGACTTGCGCGTCGATGGGGACAGAATGATGATGATTGGGACAATAGGACAAGACCCAGTCCCTGAGCGTAGAAAATCTCGGACCCATTTTTTTTCTCATTTTGTTCGTTTTCGTTCGTTTCATCTGCTCGTTGCGGACGTCGCAATACACCCGTTTCAGTTTGTTGTCGATCCATTAACTCAGATTTTTTGTTACTCGCTGCCACCGGGGTCGGACAATAGAGCAGTGGTTACCGTTGTTACATGTGGTCAAGTTGGAACCTATTGACAGTTCTTTTAACAAGCGACAGAATGACTGCTATTTAGTGACTTTTTTTTCACTGTGAATTATTGTAGTTTACCGCTTACGCTGCAGTAGAAGACAAAATAACAATTTCGAAAGCAACATTTGTTTTCTAGCGATTCCAGAAGAATACGTAAGAAATGCTTTAGCAAAATTTTGTGAGAAACTAAATTCGTTTACGTGTATTATGTCAGATATTTACACAAAATAGGCACACATATGTTCTGACTTTTGCTTAATCCGGTGCAGATACCGAAACGATATCTAGATAGGAAGCGTAATATACTACAAAACGTTGATTATACTGGCGTAGTGAGCTAGATATTAACGATATGTCGCTCAAAATCTTAGTCATTAAGGAAGTTTTACATTCAAGGAGCAACATCCATACTAACTTTCAACTTATTAAAATACTTCTGCAAGTATTTTAAAGTAATTCACTTCCACAACTGAGATTTTCGTCACTTTACTGATGTGTAGGACACAAAACAACTGTCTAATCTGTGCATATGTGAATCCCTTCTGCATATAGTAAAAAGCACAACAGTTGATCTGTAACAAAAATATCATAAATTGTGGACTGTAAATACGTAATGAAATGCTCGGCTTCGAGCCCCGAGCCACGTGTCTTAGATGTTGGTTTCAGTAAAATGACGTCATGCGCAGTCTTTGTTATCTATGGTCTATTCCTCTGTAGACCATATCAAAGAATAAATGCATTTCCTCAAATATGGAAAATTTGAAATTTGTGGTAAGGACTATGAGACAAAAACTGCTGAGGTCATCGATCCCTAAGCTTACGCACTACATAATCTAAATTAAACTAACGTACGCTAAGGACAATGCACACACACACACACACACGACCGAGGGTGGGACTCGAACCCCTCACACACACACACACACACACACACACACACACACACACACACACACACACTCATGACCGAGGGTGGGACTCGAACCCCTCACACACACGCAGACACACACACACACACGCACACACACACACACACACACACACGCACGCACCCATGACCGAGGGTGGGACTCGAAACCCTCTCTCTCACACACACACACACACACACGCACACACACACCCATGACCGAGGGTGGGACTCGAACATCCGAGGGGGGGAGCCGTGAGCACTGTGACAACGGGGGAGTGGACTTGAAAGACCAGTTACTGGAATTGTTCCCTGTGGAAAGAAAGAAACGCAAGGTTTGGTACAAAAGACTTTTGAAGCATTTGTTGAATGTGGCTGTTTTAAGTGCTTTCTAACATTCTGCGTGGTGTCTGTTTCTTCTATATCGTGTCTGCCTAGCACTTTCTCGCAACGACGCTCTGAGCGTGTTTGTTTTAGGGAATTGACTAGTTTGAACCTGGGACCTGTTGCTGGTAAGGAGGCGTTAGACCACACATGACAAGTAGAATTCAGAAGAGTTCAGTGAGACTAGCGATGATATAACCAAATACTTTTACAATATGATTTCAGCGCCAGCTCCAATGCACTCCCTATAAAAGAATCTTAATACTAACTAAATTTAGTGGAAGGGGTTCAAGGCTTTCCTATTTTTAGTTAGCTGGTAAAATAACGTCGAAAAAGCAGTTACGTTTACCATTGGAAATTTTATTCTACTCACAAAACATTGTTTATAAATTGTACTATTGACAAAAGGAAATGTTTTAATACGGGATGGTAAAAACCAACTGCGTTCAACAAAAATGTGAACGAATATTCCCTGAATGGGTTCCGAAGTTCTACAATGGATCGAAGGATGTCATATCACATCTATAATCTAGGTTTAGTTTCACAAAAGAGAAAACTATCAAAATGGTCTACAGTGACCCTCAATTATCTTTAATTACTTATCTAATATGTCGTAAATTACAGTGGCTGATGTGGCTTCTCAGTAACTATATAACAGAAAAAATCATCGCGTTTCAGATTTTTACTTCAAGTGGCAAATGTGAACACCATGAGCTGTAATTGACGATTGACACTACTATTACGCAAAAAGGGGGTGTAGCAGATGAGACTTCTGCAGTTCTGAGTGAAGCTTTATGAGCTGTTATGCGGCATCGCGTGCGTTCATTACCTTGTCGGCGTTCGTCAGGGGGCGGCGGACAGCACAGCTCCGCTCACCTCGCCGTCTCGGAAGCAACTCTCCTCCTAACTTTTCCTTGTTACAATTTACCAAAGTTGGTTTAAAAAAACTATCTGGCTGTGTTTTCATCTGACCAATCAGGGTCTCAATGTTAACCTTAAGCTCCGTCTACAAAAATTCTGTCTATCCAATGAGAAACTTATACTTTTCGTGGTGGGGCAATGTTTTTAAAGTTTGGAACGTAACAGAGACGCGAAAAAGTCTCACGCTAAAACTTGCGGGTGGTGCGGCCCTTTTTGTGTTATCGTAGGATCTATACTGTTCTTCTGAAGGGCTCTAGCTTTTAACATGGGCTGCGGGGGTGGTCCTAACGGTTAGCTGGCGACGTGAGTGTACGTCCCTTATCGTAGGGCCTTCTAACTTAACATGGTTCTGCTCTCTGCTTCTGTTCTCGTTTCTCCCGGCCGAACAGCGTCTGTCTCACGTTGGGAAGGTATGACATGCATTTAGGCATTTTTTGTTAGTCTGTGGTACTACGTTTGCTCACTCGTCACTCGTATTACTTTGGTTAATTTAATATCACGATTTATTTGGAGCTATGTGACATACTACTGGATTTGCTTAGCATGTCAGGGTTTTCATGGAAGGTGTTGGATTTGCCTGACACTTTACAGCTTCCGTATCGTATTGTCAGAATGGAAATAAGAAGGACCATTTAGAGTTTGGAGTGAAGCTCATAGATGAGCTCATAAATAATTACCACTACAGTACCACTTAACAGAAGCAAAGAAGACCTTCTGATGTTGTCAGTGACTGTCACCAACTTACTGGTAGGCGCTTCACAGAAGAAAATCCAGCAACAAAACACAGAAGAGTGGGCCTAAGGAGATGTGTGCTGTGAAAACAGCAAAGAAGAGAGACATCTTATAGTTGCAAAAACTACCCTGCACGACATAGATGTGTGTGATGTCCTTAGGTTAGTTAGGTTTAAGTAGTTTTAAGTTCTAGGGGACTGATGACCTCAGAAGTCCCATAGTGCTCAGAGCCGGTCTGCCCTGCAAACCCAGCATTATGTATTGTGTTGTGCTTTGAAATTCGTCACTCTCAAAAAACCTTGTAAACAATCTTTATAACATGATTAAACTGTTTGTTCCTAAAGTGATTTCATCTATTTCATCCTTATAGTTTTAATTGTTCACCTTAATTTTTTTCGGAATTTTATTTCAAGTACTGTATTAGGTATAGCATTTCCAGTATGAGAGGAACGCAGCACTCACAGACGTGCACAACAGATATCACGCTGCAGGTGCATTCGGGTGGAGGGCAGTGTCACGCTTGATGGGTTAAATCGCATTGATCGACCATCTGCGCAGGGTTCCATACTTCACACTCTAACAACATAACCGTTCAATGCTAAGGCTTCCTGCCAACTGGAGCTGTAGAGAAGGGGCTACGGAACAAGCCAGTACCTGCCAAAAGCTCAAAAGTTAAAGAGTAAACAGATTTTTCAAGAAGTAATTATTTTACCCTGTTTCCCGTTATATTTTTCAAATCAATAAATATCTCATTCCACACACCTTGTAAAGCAGCCTATGTTCATCCTCAGCATTCAGGCTACCTCCATACCAACTCTACTAATATTATAAATGCGAAAACAACTTTATCTGTCACCCTTTCACGACGAAACTGAAGAACCGATTTTGATAAAATTTGATATGGAGCTAGCTTGAACGCTGCTTTACGTATATTGTGTACAGCACATTTATTGATTTTAAGAATATAATGTGAAATATGGAATATTAATTTCTCTTTGAAAAAGCTATGTACTCTTTGACTTTTGAGCTTTTCGTATTTGTGAAAATGCTTTTATTGTCTGATGTATTCTACATAATACGATTCCACGTAATGAATATAATATTTATACAATACTCTACGTGTTTAGTTCATACTTCAATACTAATATCGGTCACAAACTCGTCACATTGTAACCACTGAGCGTCATGCGTCTCTTACAACTTCTTTGTTACACTCTAACCTGCATGAACAGCTTTTGGACGTGTGGTTAGCGTAGCTGTTGGATAACAACGAGTTTCTGAGTCCAGTTCCCATCCGAGTTTCTTATTTTTTTGTGATCGTGTGTGAGTTGTACTCATGACCATTTTACCATCACCGACGTGCAAGTCACTGAAATGGCGTCAAATAAAAAGACACGCGGCAAGCTCCCGAACATCCCAAACGGAGTACCGCGGCCAAGAAAGCCATACGCACATTTTATTTCAGTTTACTAATACGTGAACTCAGTCGTGGGTAACAGTTAGAATACAATGCTTATACAATCCTCAACGTGTTTAATCCATGTCAGTTCAATTTTCCATACTAATATTGTAAGCACCAAAGTAGCTCTGTCTCTTACATCTACACGACTAAACCGCTGAACCTATATCTGTGAAATTTGGCATGAGATAGCTTGAACACTGATGAAGAAGATAGGATTCTTTACGAAGTGTGTAATACAAGGTTAATTTCAAGAATACTACGCCAATAAAGAGAAAAATATTTACCCTTTGGAAAAGCTATTTACTCTTTCACTTTTGAACTCTATCGTATTTTTGAAAATGCTTTTATTCGTTGATATGTTCTACGTAATATGTTTCAACATAATCAATACAATGATTATTCAGTTCTCAAGGTGTTCAATCCATACTTTAATTGCGAAAGTGACTCACTGTGTTACGTTTTCATGACTCTGCCGCTGAACCAATTCCGATGGTATTTGGTATGGAAATTGCTTGAACCTGAGGGAGGCCAAACTCACGTCCGCCGGAACTTAGATGCAGAACGTCAGGCGGGCATAAGATCAACAGAGACAGTAGAACAGTACAAGCTCGTCTCATTTTAGACGCAGAGCGTCTCGCATCTCTTACAGCTTCCAAGATGATTGAAGACTCCCATCGACGGCTTCGTTTAAAGGCTGTACGACAAACACAGAACATGTGGAACGTGGGAGGCTTTTGGTGAGGCTATATGTGATTATGATCTATTACCTCATTATGCTAATCATAACTTAGTCGTCATAGGGGGATGGATAAAAAATGTAGACACTTTAACGCCTTAGAAAGGAAGGGAAAAACGGTTGGTATGTGTTGCTATGGTGGCAAAATCTCACACCCTCTACTGTAATTCTGAACGAATGTAATAAATCTACGAATAATTAAATAATTAAAAAATGTAATGCATGCTTTCGGATTTAAAACAGAGCAAAAGGCAGATTCATTATGCACCTACATACCTGCACTGCATATATTTTTTAATTGCCTACATACAGGGTGCCCAGAAAAGGACTCCCTGATCTCAAAATTAAGCAACTCGAAAATAAAGATCCGTAGAGGAATGCGGTAAACGGTATGTTTATTGTGAAAGCTGTATGAAGTTTATATAGCAGTTTGAAATAATAGTTAAAAAAACTGCTAACAGAGGGCGCTGTAATCGCCATACGTAATGCTAGTATAAATAGTGATCCTAAGCCCAGAGCGATCAGTTCCACTATTGAAACGTGAAAGTAGGTTAGCGTACCGAAGGAAGATATTAAAACCATGTACTACATTGAACAACGCGTTTTTCTGGTGCCAGAGTACCACAGGTTAGAAGAGAATCTTACGGCAACAAGGCGAAGTTTTCAAGCACGATTTAATGTTCTAAAAGGGCCCGATGCGAAAACCATTCCTACGCTCTTCTCAAAATTTCAACGAACAGGCAGCGTAACTGATGATGTAGTGGGGCATGTTGGCCGCAAGCAAACCGCAGTTACGCCTGAAAATATCGCCAAAGTTTCTGGTATTATTCAGCGAAATCCATTGTCATCCGTCCGTAGAATTGCATCTGAGACTGATTTGAAGCTTTCCAGCACGCAGAAAATACTGAGAAAGAGCTTACACATGTTTCCATTCAAAATTCAAACGCACCAGGCCATACCCGTACGAGCTGTGCAACAAAGGGTGGCCTTTCGTAATCAGATGCGCACAATGATTGATAGAGAAGAATTTGCTGTTGGCTGCATCTGGTTTACAGATGAAGCACACTTCCACCTGAATGGATACGTGAATAAGCAGACCTGGCGATTTTGGGGTTCCCAAAAGCCATATTGGTGTGCAGAAAAACCCTTGTATTCTCCTGAAGTTACTATGTGGGCTGCAGTATGCAGCAGAGGCATTATTGGCCCTGTTTTCATTCGAGAAACGGTCACTGGTGCACGTTACGTTGCAATTTTGGAACAATTTGTCGCCACGCAGCAAGTGTTAGAGGATCGACCAGGTACTGAATGGTTTATGCAAGATGGAGCCCGACCACATCGGACCGAACAAGTGTTTCGCTTTCTTGAGAAATACTTCGCGAATCGAGTCATTGCTTTGGAATATCCCAAATTTACTGGTGCAGGCATGGATTGGCCTTCATATTCGCCGTATTTGACTCCCTGTGACTTTTTTTGTGGGGCACAGTGAAAGACATGGTCTACCCGAAGCATCCCGCCACGCTGGACGAGCTTGAATCGGTGATCTCTGTGGCATGTGAATCCATTTCGGTTGAGACACTACGAAATGTGATGGCGAATTTCATTCTTCGTTTGCGCCACCTCTTTAGTGCCAATGGTGAACATTTTGAAAACATTGTGATCTGATTGTTTGCAAAGATTGTTTTCATACGATTGTTTCACTTATTTGTGCTGATATGAGCTGTACAGCGTACAGCGTCATCTGTTAGCAGCTTTTGTAACTATTATTTCTAACTGCTGTATAAACTTCTTACAGCTTTCAGAATTAACATACCCTTTACTGCATTCCTCTATCGATCTTTGTTTTCGAGATATTTAATTCTGAAATCAGGGAGCCCTTTTCTGGACACCCTGTATCTCTCTTCACCATTATACACGCAAACGTCTCGTAAAATTACTAGCTTACTTACCATCAATCATCACAACAAAACTACTGATTTGCGGGGGAACAGCGGGGACGGCTATGATTTCATAAAAACCGTTTGAGCTGTTGAGTTGTGCAAGCGCTACAAACACAGTTACTTTCGAATTTATAATGTTGGTATGGATATACATACAGCTTTTAATTACGATACAATGCTTCTCTGTTCCGATATTGATGGAATACAGCCTATAGCGTGCCCCAAGTTATGCACAAGCTAGTTCCGAAAACCCTATAATAACCCGTCTCATAGTTTTGGAGGAGCGTGTTCGCATAGACACGATAGTTTTACAGATTATTATCATTATTATTATTGTTATTATTATTACGACATACGATTCAACTGACAAGAAACTAAATAAGAAACAATGGAAATTGCAGTGTTTTGATCAGACTAGATTTCTATTTCCTTGCATAGCCTGTGTCCAAATATTTTTCGCCGTCGCCAGGGTAGGGTCGCTTTACGCTTCCACTGAGTTTGATCTGCTGTGGATCCCGCCGTTCCTGTGTGCCTTCCAGACAATCAGTTTCAATAACCCGAAATTAATTACCCCAGCTTTACACTACATCTCTCTTAATTAAAAGAATTCGTATTTTAATATGTCTGGTACACTCTTCTCATTGCATGTTCAATCGATTTCAGTTCACAATTTAATACCTTCTGAATCTTCAGATGACTCGAACTCAACTGTATTTAACAAAACGTGATTAAATTTTTCTTTTCAATATTTTCCTGAGGGAAGTCAGCGCTCTTTTATAGCGGCGGCTTTATTCGTCGAACTTTTATATAACCGCGTACAAGCAGGTATTGTCCTATCGGAGCGTCGTCTAAAGTCGCGATCGCCATCTTACTCTGAACATACGGGACATCCCCCATTCACACGCAGCATTAAAATATCCTCCAACATCATTTCGTTTGCAACATTTTCTAGTATCGAATATCTGCTGTTTTATAATGAAGAGATACAAATGTTTCACCTCACTCACGCTGCAGTGGCGCAAAATATCCAAGTCTATTTTAGACATTATCTTTTCGTTTGATGTTCGTAACTGTACTATTCTTATTACTTATTTGATTTGGATCCTCTGCCAATAATATTGTTTCTCAGGAACCCAAAACCACTAGCAAAGTCAATAATTGCACAATTCGCAATTTTTCTGCATACTACTGATATTTTTAATAGAGAAACCGAAGAAAATTAGGTGATTTGGCTACGTACTCCAGTGCGAGTGATGCAAAGTATAGTACACTCGAGGACAGTGGTTCAGCTCCGCTTGCGATCATCTAGATTTAGGTTTTTCTTGGTTCCCCTAGTCGTTTAATTTAAATGCTTCCTTTGAAAGAGAAGTACCTAGTTTCCTGGTTCGTGTATCTTACTAAACGGCGGAGTCGGAAAAAGGTCCCAGTTGCAGGTTTCCTGTTTAAATGCTTGCAGGAGATGGAGAGAGAGATAGGACAAGGAGGTGGTGAAGAGAGAGAGAGGGGGAAGGAGAGACGGACAGAGACAGGGGAGAAGAATATGCTCAAAGAGGAGGAGAAGAAGAGATGGCTTAAGAGGGGGAGAAGGAGATGGACAGAGGGGGGGGGGCTTCAGATGGACAGAGAAAGAGGGGAAGAGCAGATGGACAGAGAGAAGGATAGGAGGAGATGGACAGAGAGAGGGGGAGGAAGAGATGGAAAGAGAGTGAGGGGTTGGAGGAGATGGAGAGAGGGGGGCGGGGGGAGATGGATGGACAAAGAGAAGAGGAACATGGGCTAATAGAAGACTGGAATGTAAAGTACTTATACCCGGTTAACGCCGGGTACTCAGCTAGGTTTATTATAAAGAACCGCTATCAACTACGCTATGCTGAACGTCTCTAACAAACAACCTGGCATTTTATGTTACAATCTTCTGAAGGGTTTAATCGTCGATATATTAGTAACGGACACATAAGTATAATAAATCCTACTGCGAAGACGGTTTTTGGATTAATCTTAAATGTCCTGTTCCCTTAAGACGGCTTACTTTCATAACACTCGAGTTATAACACTAATTAAGAAAGTTTCTGAACCAGGAACATTACGTTTCCTGTCATGTTATTACAATAAATTGTAGCAATAATAAAGAATTTTGCGAGGGATCTTCAGTGTTGTAATGGTTCTTTATTTACGTGGCCATTACGGCACTCCAACCCCAGTTCTCGATACCAGTAATAGCGTACTACTTTTCTGCGAAGTTCAAATGGCTCTAAGCACTATGGGACCTAACATCTGTGGTCATCAGTTCCCTAGAACTTATAACTACTTAAACCTAACTAACCTAAGGATATCACACACATCCATGCCCAAGGCAGGATTCGAACCTGCGACCGTAGCAGTCGCGCGGTTACGGTCTGAGCGCCTTAACCGCGAGACCACCGCGGCCGGCCTTTCTGCGAAGTAACAGACATATTTTTGTGACAATATTCACATGTGGTTTTATTAATGTATAGGTACGGATTGTTTGATCCTTAAGAATTTCCGGAAAAACGCAATTGTTAAGTCTTCAAATATTGCTAAAATACAGATGTAGACCTTCTAGCAGTCAAAGTGTAATCACCCTAGAATCAACAAGAGGAGCCATAACAACTTCGACGAAATCTACGTGGGAATCCGTTCAAGATAAGTGCCAAAATTAATGACTTTTTTACAATGACTTCATTATTTCCGTTCTGACGATACCATCCACAGTCAATAACTTTGTTGTTGCCCGATAAAGCGAACATAAGCTGCGGGAGCAACATTTATTAATCTGATTTCTAACCTACTTTGCAAGTGATGGTATTGTTAGAGTGTCCTGGTGCTTACAAACAGCATATGTTCATAAGCTGTAAGTATAAAACCCACCAAAAATGGCCCTCGGCTGAAAACCACAAATACAATATGACGTCTCTAGACTTCTACTTGTGACACAAAGGCCGTTCTTGCCTCTTATGTTTAAACCTTTCGTAACACGTCACCGAAATGACGCAGAACTCGTTTTGTGTTTCATGTGCAACAACGCGAAGTAACGTCACAACTCTCGCACAGCTCAGTGTCAGAGTTAACTAGTTCTTCCCGTGTGAGGACAGTTGCAACATCAGCGTTACCTCTGGGAGGTCACACGGCAGCCGGCAGGAGGTCCTCGTTTAGCCACTGGCACCGACGCGACGGGTGCGTCGGCACTCCGTGCCCTGGGACTGGGCTAATGGTCCCGTGCGCCTACCGTGTGTTCTCTGTACCAGACGCGTAGCGCGCTTCGTGTCTCTAAGTGGCTGGGGACCTCATTACTGAATCATTGTCTTGCAGAGCCAAACGATCTGAACCGTGCGCACGGGGGAGGGGGGGGGGGGGGGTCCCAACTGTCAACGCAGATTGTTAGAGGGCCCGGAGGATGCTTTGGGTTTAACGTCCCTTCGACGACGAGGTCATTAGAGACGGAGCAAAAGCGCGAGTTAGGGAAGAACAAATAAACTTTCCCATTTATTAACGAATAGAACTCCCGTGTATGAAACCCTGTACGTACCGAACTATGTCTCGTAAAATTATGTGATTTCAAGGGCACATGCAATGGTATATTGTAATGTACCGATTTGATGGTGCCTACATAATGACTTGTTCATGGAACGGATGTTCGTCATTATTCAGGGTGGTGTTGCACTGAGCGTTATATCCATTCCACTAAAATGTAGTTAGCTCGTTATCTTCAAGTCGACTTCGTTGTCTTCTTATACAGACACGATAACACAGCAGGTCTGTTTTCTACAAGAAACGTCCACTGCTGCTAGGATTCTGGAATTCTGGTAAATAACTACTTACCAAATAAAAACCATGTTGTGGAATCTTGCCCACTCGTCACTAACAGTGTGCCTAAGTAATGCAGCGTTCTCGGAATGATATACAGCGATTCAAACAAATAACATTAGTAGTTTTGTTTCCATAAAGCAATTGACAAAGGCAAAGTTGCTACAAGTGACTGATAAGGATCACAACTAGTTGTTCTTGTAGCACTCTCCGCAAATACGTTCCACTAAAGTCAGTAAACAGAGGCGATCTGAGCCCCAATTGGCAGGAGCGGCTCCTGTATTCACTTCTTTCAGATGTCGCTGCTGGCACGGCGCTATCCAATTCCGTGCACCAGTGGCCGACGTTTCCTCACCGCCTTCTCTGGTCTTGCGTTCCCGATCTCCATTCCGGCGCTTGTGGTTATGCCATAACACATATGCACTTTAGATATGTGTATTATAACTCCTGAAACATAACTAAAATATCTGCTTTCTTCCGCGCCACAAAAATATCTTGTGTCCACTACTCCTCAGCTTCCCGCCAAAGGTATAAAGACGAAGAACGAACAGGACATTTGAAGTAGATTGGTTTGCATGGTTATCAATGACGTTAAGTCATAAACATTCAGAAAAATTTAATAGTTTCAAGATTACAGATTTATATCTTAAATCTTCAAACTGCTTACTAAAACATAAGATATAAATAGTTTCGCATGAAATAATGGACTGAGTGACGAAGACCGGCAAAAGACCATAGCAAGACCCCTGTGGTTACCACTGGCACAGCGGTATGTCAGCGATATTCTACCCCCCCCCCCCCCTTTTGTTGCCCTTCGAGGCGAGCCACCGTGGGCATACATGTCAGCAATATAATGCCCTTCCGCGCTCGGCGAGAGTTTCTACTACGTGTCTTCATGCTTGATAAACCCTACCTTGGCGAGCACGATCGACAGATCTCACCCCAATTGAGAAAATTTGGAACATTACGTGCAGGGTCTTCCAACCATCTCGGTGATGGACCAACGAGTTATTGATTTGCTCAATATATGTTCTCTTGAGCAAATCACTCAATTTTCTGAAATTTTAATCATTTGGTTATCTGTACGCATACATCACATTTATTGATATCGTACAATTTGGATAATTCTTTCGTGGTGCGTCTCTTTCTTTTTATTCTTCTTAGACTGTACAGTTACGCGCGAAATACAAAATTTTAGTAGATATAGTTTAAACGCACTCTTAATTTATGACATGAAATTATGGGCAGCCATCAGCATCGAAGCATTCAAAATATGTCGCAAGCTTGATTAGAACACAATCTGCGTACACTGTCTGTAAAATGTGTTGAAAATAGAGTTATTAATAAAGAAGTAATAAATTAAATCATGAAGCATGCTGTGTCGTTTTTTCTCGCCTCTCAGTGTATATGACATTATATCTACTCAAATGTGTCGTAGAATGAAATGTTTTTGCTGGTGTATTCAGTGATGTATGCGAATATTGTCTGCAAAATGTTCCGCCAATACAGTTTGTACTAAAGAAGTAATACATTGATCAGCCAAAACATTATAAGCACTTGCTTAATAGGGGGTTGGAACTTTAATAATAGCAACTACTTATTTACAGCTTGTGCAAAATAGATACGTGTTTCAAAGTTTTACTGACCTTCAACGTGTTCCCCGGCATTGTGTATAACCCGTTGCCACCGATGTAGAAGTCATAGGATACTCTTAGCAGTGACAGTTGTGTTGACAGTTCAAGCGGCGCGGTCTGCTGCCCGACGAATTTGTAACAGTTCTGAAGCGAATGGCGTGAAGTGTTTCCTTCAGTTTAGAAATCGAGTTGAACTCACTAGGGATTAATTCATGGGAGTGCAGTACGTGGTATAGTACTTAGCAGTCCCATCAGTCAAACAAATCAGTAAAACCTTGCACTGTACGTGCTTGAGCAATATCCTGCAAAATGATGGTCAGATCCTGCAGAAAGTGTCATCACTTCAGTCTCTAAGCTGGTCTTAGGTTATGTTCCAGAAATGAACAGCATAGAGATGTTTAAACTGAAGGAAACACTTCACGGCATTCGCTTCAGAACTGCTACAAATTCGCCGGGCAATAGATCGCCCCGCTCGAACTGTCAACACAACTGGCACTACTAAGAGCATCCCACAACTTCCACATCGCTGGCAACGGGTTACACACAATGCTGGTGACTACTTTGAAGGTCAGTAAAACTTTGAAACACATATCTATTTTTTACGAGCTGAAAATAAACAGTTGCCACTATTAAAGTTTCAACCCTCGTAGCTTGTTTGTCCGTCTTTCGAACCAAATAAATCACTGATTCAGCGTATCATGAATGCGACAGTTTGTCATGTGATTCGTATAAATAACGAGCGTACGCTTAGATGGCATCGGATACCGACCCAGGTAGGTTCCATGGCATTTATATCAGGCGAATTTCGCCGCCGAGACATCAATGTGGATTCACTATGATGCTCCCCAAACTACTGCAGCACGGTCCCCGCTCGGAGTCTCGGACGATTACACTGCTGGAAGATGACATCGCCGTCGGTGAAGACATCAAGCGCGAAATGATGCAGGTGGTTAGCAGCTATCGGCGTGTCTTCGATTACTACCACAGTTCTCACGCAAGCACAGGAGAACGTCTTCCATAGTATTATACCGCTGCCACTAGTCTGCGCCTTTGGCGCGCCACACGTTTCCAGCCACCGTTCACCTAGACGACATCGTTTGTGGAGACGACCATCGTTTTATGGTAGCAAAAACATGATTCATCGGAAGAGCCAGCACGTTTCCATCGATCAACCGTCGAAACCCTATTGTCCCGTGCCCACTCCAATCGTAATTGATGGTGTCGTAAGGCTGGTCTACTGCGGAGCTCCACGTTCAACAATGTACGAGGAATGGTGCTCTCTGAAACACTTGTGCATGCATCAGCATTGTGCTCTTCCGGCAGAGATGCCACAGATCACCATCTGTGAAGTGAACCATCTGTGAAGAGAACGTCCAACCATTTAGGGCCAAGTGGTAGTTTCACTTTCCTTCTACCTCTCTCTGTAGATGCTCACGACAGTAGCACGTGAACATTTGACCCGCTACGCCGGTTTCGAAATGCCCATTCACAGGCTTTGCCTGATAATAATCTGTCCTCTGAGAAAGTCGCTTATCGCAGTGGATTTCCCCGTTTGCAGCCAATATCTTCCCTAGGGTGATCCCTCTACATCTCTGCTGCGCTTACGTACCTTTGTTACCGCGTCACATGCCTACAACGTCACCAGACGGCATCTACGCAGTGACAGTGTTTTGATTTATCAGTGTAACTTAAAACTTCATGATTGATGTGGCAGTTTTACTGCATCAACAGTGAAACTGTACTAGCCGATAACGTTTTTCCATTCATTACTTTGTGGGGGCTGCAAGTCACTGAGTGGTTTCATTCTGAAGTAGATTATGAAGTTTATGAATATTGGCGAGTCGTGGGTTATGCTGCTTTTTCAACCCCCTCCCCTCCCACTTCATTGGTTGGTGTTCTTAACTGCCTGCAGCTCTCTTTATTATATCGTATTGGCCCACTAAACTTATTTGTTTTGCCTTGGGCAAGAATGTTTAATCAATTAATAAATGAGAGGTTTCAGCTTACTTAACTATTTGCACTGACTACAGTAAGTGATATGTATACCAAGTTTGGTTGAGAACGTTTCCGTCGCGTAGGAGGATACATACATACAAACCCTATAAGCCAAAACAGTATGACTACTGCCCCCTGCGACAATGGATGACGCCTGGTGGCGTTGCGGGGCCGGCCGGAGTGGCCGTGCGTTTCTAGGCGCTACAGTCTAGGCGCAGGTTCGAATCCTGCCTCGGGCATGGATGTGTGTGATGTCCTTAGGTTAGTTAGGTTTAATTAGTTCTAAGTTCTAGGCGACTGATGACCTCAGAAGTTAAGTCGCATAGTGGTCAGAACCATTTTTTTGGCGTTGCGGGCATGTTACGCAAGAACCAAAGTGTGTAGTCGCAGCACACACGAACTGGGGTCACAATGGCGAAGATACGGGCAGCAAATCAGGAAATCCATTGAGATAAGTGACTTTGTCAAAGGGCAGATTGTTATTACACAGAGCCTATGAGTCAGTATCTCGAAAATGGCGAAGCTAATCGAATGTTCACGTGCTACTGTCGTGAGCATCTACGGAAGGGACACTGAAACTTCCGCTAGGCCCTAAATGGCTGGACGTCCACGACTGTTCACAGTACTTGGGGTTCGGAAGCTTGTCTGCTCTGTAAAGTAGGACAGATGGTGTTCTGTGGCATCTCCGCGGAAAGATCACAATGCTGATGCACGCACGTTTCGGAGCAGACCGTTCTTCTAACATTGTTGAACAAGGAGTTCCGCAGCAGACCGCGCCTAAGCGTTCACATATTGACCCAAGACATCGCCAGTTACGGTTTTACTGAGCGCGGAACTATCGAGATTCGATCGTCGAACAATGGAAACGTGCCGGCTCTTCGGATGAATGACATTTTTGCTGCACGAGGTCGATGGTCGTCTTCATAAACGTCGTCATCGAGGTGAACGGCGGCCCGAAACGTGCAGCGCTCCACGACCCAAGCGGGTGGTAGCAGTATTATGCTATGGGAGACATTGTCGTGCGCTTGCATGGAATCTCTGGTAGTAATCGAAGACATACTGACAACTACAAACCATCTGCATCCGTTCATGCCAGATGTCTTCCCCGACGGCAACGCCATCTTTCAGCAGTATAATTGTCCGTGCCTCGGAACCAGAACCGTGCTGCAGTTGTTTTTGAAGAGCAGTATAGTGAAGTCAGTTTGAAGTCTCGGCTTCGAATTTCGCCTGATATAATTCGTACTGAACCCATCTGGAAAGCTATAGGGCTCCATCACCACGTACGCAAATCAACTGCCCGTTATTTACGCGAAGTACACGACCTGTACGTAGACATCTAACGCCATATACCTCCACAAACCTACCAGCAATCTGTCGGATCCCTTATATGCAAAATCAATAATATATTTTGTTCCAAAGACGAACAATCAAGCTATTTACGAGATGGTCATAATGTTTTTCTCATCAGTACATATACGTAGATGCATTTTTATAATGCGTATAGATACCACAGACAGAACAATGTGCTACAATATGTACAACGGAGGAAATGTACGTTTTAATACGGCAAACAAAGAAGTGTCACGTGACTGTATTTTCGTAAACAAGCTGTGTGGTTTGCAACCCAAACAGAACCAACAGCTCCCACCAGGAGATCCACAGTCGCAAATCATGTTCACCAGCGCGTCCCAAGTGATGTTTGCCCCGTGTTCCCGTGAGAGTGCATTTTATGTCCGCGTCCACATCAGCGTTACTGCTTCGTTCTGTGTGAGAACGGCTCCTCCCTCCATTCGCGCATTCACTATCCTCTGGGCCTTTGCGTCTACATACTCCCGAAATCACAGCGAAGTGTATGGCGGGGGGTACTGATCATCGCACCGCATATTGAAGTTTCCCCCCATTTGCTTGAGGAATAGACGGCGGGAAGGATAATCGCTTAAATGCCTCTGTGCGCACTGTCTTCACGATCCCTAACGGAACGACAGGTAGAGGGCTGCGGTATATTCTTAGATTCCTCCTGCTGTTCTCTCGGAAAGCTACGGGACGCTGCCTATGTAGAACAGCGCCGAGCTGCCCTCGACTGAGGCGGCTCAGCTTAGTAGGGTTTGACTTCAAAGCAGGGCGCTCTCGACAAGGACTGCTTTACGCACGCGTCACTGAAATAGATCCCAAGACCGCATACAACCGCTAAACATAATTATAACACAGTATCATGTACTGCGCTACATCACTTAAACAACTGTCACAGTTCTTGTATCACAGGCGGACAAAATGAAAAGAGCTTGGCCTAGATAACGACAGAGATAAATATTTACAGGCGGTCGGGATCTCATATTAATAGTCTACCAGTGTCAAAGCGTGTGGAACGTAGTGACTAAGACCTTACTTGCAGGGAGCCACTGATTTGAATGGACTCTAGGGCAAGGTGTTAGTAATCGTAACACCAACAAATAAAAGATTTAAGAAAAAACGAAGAGATGTATTCTGAAATCGGTACAGAACAAGGTATTCATACCGAAGACAGACTCCACTGAACTAAAAACGTTCCCAGGAAGACACTGACCTATAACTATACGAGTTTCACTTGAGAACACTGTGGAGAGAGAACACTGAACCATGACAGCTAAGCTTACACAACAAAACCTGGAGTGGCAGACTTCGGTGAACCTTATCGCACGGCTGGCGCTGCTGTACTCCCGTAGTATCGCGAAATATTCGCGATTACCAATCGTCCGAAACGGCGATCGAATCCAAGCGTCATTACTAGGCTATGCCTGAAGTAACGAACCGTTACACGGATTGTAGCCTACTGTGATTGCGGTTTATCGTATCGCGACACTACTGCTCGCGCTGGTCGAGATCCAATGACTGTTAGCAGAATATGGAATCGGTGGGTTCAGGAGGGTAATACGGAACGCCGTGCTGGATCCCAACGGCCTCGTATCACTAGCAGTGCAGATGACAGGCATCTTATCTTCAAGGCTGTAACGGATAGTGCAGCCAAGTCTCGATCCCTGAGTCAACAGATGGGGACGTTTGCAAGACAACAACCATCTGCACGTACAGTTCGACGACGTTTGAAGCAACATAGACTATCACCTCGGAGACCATGGCTGCAGTTACCCTTGACGCTGCATCAGAGAAAGGAGCGCCTGCGATGGTGTACTCAACGACGAACCTGGGGGCAAAACGTCATTTTTTCGGATGAATCCAGTTTATGTTTACTTCATCATTATGGTCGCATCCATGTTTGGCGACATTGCGGTGAACGCACATTGGAAGCGTGTATTCGTCATTGCCATACTGGCGTATCACCCGGCGTGATGGTATGGGGCGCCATTGGTTACACGTCTCGGTCACCTCTTGTTCGCATTGACGGCACTTTGAACAGTGGACGTTACATTTCAGATGTGTTACTTCCGTGGTTCTACCCTTCATTCGATCCCTGCGAAACCCTATATTTCAGCAGAATAATGCACGACCGCATGTTGCAGGCCTTTCTTGAAACAGAAAATGTTCGACTGATGCCCTGGCCAGCACATTCTCCAGATCTCTCACCAAATGAAAACGTCTGGCTCGTCACAATACGCCTGTCACTGCTCTTGATGAGATGTGGTATCGTGTTGAAGCTGCATGGGCAGCTGTACCTGTAAACTCCATCCAAGCTCTGTTTTACTTAATGCCCAGGCGTATCAAGACCGTTATTACGGCAAGAAGTGGTTGTTCGGGGAGCTGATTTCTCGGGATCTATGCACCCAAATTGCGTGAAAATGTGATCACATGTCAGTTGTAGTATAATATATTTGTCCAATGAATACCCGTTTATCATCTGCAATTTTTCTTGGTGTAGCTATCTTAATGGCCAGTGGTGTAGTTTGCCGCAGCATGGTGGAGCGTATCTGTAGATGAGACGCGCTGGCACGCCAGACTGAAGCTGTTTGTCCTTCCAAAAGGATGTCCCGGAGAGGCGGTGGTCAATAGTGTTATTAACTGGTCGGCACCCACAGTTGAAAAATAGTTATGATGCCAGCTTTGTAGGTGATCGGGCGGCTAGCTTTCGGCTTCTGGTCCATAGAATCAGCCGCTTCGTTCTTGTCGCAGATGTTTCCTAGCCCGACACTGCCTCGGCCGTTGGAGCCGCGAGCTTTTCTGTATTCGTGTGCGCCTCAAGGCCAAGAAGACACTCCGTTTAAACTTTAATCTTTTCAACTGACGCCGTATCAAACAAATTATTAATTTCTCTCAAAATGAAGGCAGCCGAAATCTGTTTACAAATTCCGGTTCCTTTGTATCTAGAGAGTCATTATTGTAAGGTTTCTTTCCTTTCTCTAATTATTTTGATGGTCTAAATCACGCTTGAACTTTTATATTAATCGAAATAAAGTTGATACGCTAATTATGGATACAGCAGTGGTTTGTTCCTCACCAAAAAGTCTTCTCGACTCATCCTTTGATTTCAGCCCTGTGCAGGAACACACTCGCCTGTCACAGCATTCTTGGGAGAGTTCATACAACATTGTGTTATAATGCGCTATGTCATAAAAGAAATTGAACGTTTTTATTAATTCATTCATTAGTGGGTGTGCCACCTTCTATGGAATTATCAGTGCTCATACCACGTGGTATTGCTGTTACACAATGTGCCTCTCGCAGCTACGTAGCCGGCTGTTTTGGTCGAGCGGTTCCAGGCGCTTCAATCTGGAACCAGGCGACCGCTACGGTCGCTGGTTCGAATCCTGTCTGGGACATGGATGTGTGAGATGTCCGTAGGTTAGTTAGGTTTAAGTAGTTCTAAGTTCTAGGGGACTGACGACCTCAGAAGTCCCATAGTGCTCAGAGCCATTTGAGCAGCTACGTATCGTGCAGACAGGCAATACTGAAACTAATTAATCAGCCTCTGTAAAGGGAACACTAATACTTAATATATTGCTTCTTCTGCAGCCCTTCTTAGACGAATAGTATTTTATTGGTGAATAATAGTTCGGTTTTTTCATGTCAGTGTCTTGAGCAAGAATAGTTAATCAAAGAAAAAGAGGTTTTAACTCACTTTTAAAGTTGTGATTGCAAAAAACATTTCCTTTCATTGTAACATAAATTCAAATGTTAATTTTGTAGATACAAATGTTTTGGAACGTCACATTTCTGGTTACATTATTTGAACATTGCCGTTATTATTATCTCCTCATAGATCTATGAAGTTCATCTCTCTTTATTTTACACATATTCTTACGTTAATCACAAAGGTGTACATCTCTCTGATATAGAAATCACCATTGATATCTTTCTAAATGTTCTTAGACAAAAAAAGAAAAAACATTTTCCTTGTGCCGTTAATTCAGAGACCCGTTGTCCATTATTCCACAGAATCCTTTTCGCTCCTGTGTTTCTTGTCTTTGACCAGTACGTTGCCTTCTGTTGAGTAATATAGTAAGTGCTTTCTACACTCCGCTCTGCTCTTGTGTCGACGGAGCGCGCCTCCTTCGTCTAGGCGTAGTATGCTGCGAAACAGACTCCATCACGACATATTACAAACACGGAAAACCTTTCCAATCTAGTTTTTGGTCTCCGTAATTACGTTGGTCACTCATTCTCAGGTGAAACAGAAAGAATGACGCAATTATACGTAATATTTATTCACGTCAGTGCCAAGTACGACTTGACAAAACGTCTACACTTAGCAGCTAGACAGGAAGTACCGCAGGACAGTACATCAAGATTGTACCACAGTGTTTCAGGCCTCATTTACAATCGTCCCCAAGAAGAGACGAAGTCGTCATTACACAAATGATGTTAGCCATACTTCAGTGTTTAAAGACACATCATTGCAAGTGAACACTG
This sequence comes from Schistocerca gregaria, assembly GCF_023897955.1. Lineage (NCBI taxonomy): Eukaryota > Metazoa > Arthropoda > Insecta > Orthoptera > Acrididae > Schistocerca > Schistocerca gregaria. The sequence goes on from NC_064927.1 coordinate 253,063,601, forward strand.
ATGTACGTTGCCGAGCACAATCTTCGTACTGCAGTACTGTAAATTTTTATCAATAAACCCAGTGAGGTGGCGCAGGTGTTAGCCACTGAATTCCTATTCAGCGGAACAACGGTCCTGATCCTCGACAGGCCACCCAGAATTAGGTTTTCCATCATCTCTCTAAATCGCTCCAGGCTTCTGCCGGGATAGTTCCTTCGAAAGGACACTGACCATTTTGTTCCCATCGTCGACACAATTCGCACTTGTGACTCTAATAACCTAGGTGTCAATAATACGTTAAATTGTAGTCTTTCTTCTTCCTTTCTACCATTAAATTATTGAAAGTTGTTGCTAACTTGCGTTGCTATCTGTTGCTGCCATAGGCGTTACTAATCCTATCTGACCTTCAGGCAGCCCTGTAGACTTGCTGCGTGCAAGCAAGCCACGTTAGTAACGGCATCCACTCTAGTGGTAAAGAGTTCTCTTCCTGCCACAGTTGTGTGTTTGGTGAATAGAACACTTCCATTTGGCTCTTGAAACTATGTAGCAGGCCTTCACTGGAAAATTGGCGTATACAGTTTTTATCATAATTAATGGCGTAAAGGCATACAGTGTAAAGTACACAACATTATGAGCAAAAAAGTCTCAGTATCAACATTTATTCATTAGAAGAGTTATGTTTCGAAGTAGCGAAGATGAAAAAGTGCTCATAGCTCTTAACGTATGCATTGTACAGCACATGTTTACCGGACATTTTTTCCTTGTTTTGGTCCATACTGCCACTGCCCAAAATATGGAAAGCAAAGAGATTTGTTTCACAGTATCGAAGATGAAAAATAGCTTGTAGCTGTTAAGGTATGCATTTCCGACCCCATGTTTACCTAGGTTTTGTTTTCTTCTAGCATCGTGTACTTTCAACTGTATGCGTTTACGCCATTAATTATGATACATCCTGTATCTTCAAACGTCTGTCAAATCCAGTCTCTCAGCATTTCCGTGATACCACCACAAGCCATACGATCAAATAAATAAATAAGCAGACTGCAAATGTGTCATATTATTTTATGAGCTCTCTTTCTCCTTTAAGAAACTATTTTATGGTTTATGTAAGGTACATCTAATTTCGTAGCCAGTATTACATTGCAATTTGCCTTATACTGTAATGTACATTAAGATATTTATGATATAGAAACTGTTTTGTATCAAAAATATTTTGAAATATTTCTTCTAAAGAGGTTTTTTTTCAAGTTTGAGGAGAGTTATTGCAGGGATTTGAGACCTGTGTAATATGGCTTTGATTTCAGTTTCATGTGATGTATCTGAACTCATGGAAAAGGTTCCATTTCCCTGTCTTATGATGGTGTTGAATCTCAATATCTTGAGTGTGAGCAACATGTTTGAATTTTGTCCAGCTTAGGAGTTCACGTAGCTATATGCTTGATAGTGTATCACAAGCGGTTTAAATGTGATCTAAATTACTTCCTCCATTTGCTGTTGGCTAGCGTTGTTATGCTTTCATCCGCATTTTTAAATGCTCATAGTTTTCATAAGTATGAGCCCTATGTGTTGCAGCTTATCTTTGCTTAGTCAGTGCGTTGTGACGTCCGTAGCAACTCTTTGTGGTAGCAGCGTAATTAATGTAGCACCATCAACTGTGAAAATTATTAATTGAAGACATTAAGTCTGTAAATAAGTCCGTGATTACTCTTTTGAACTTTTTTTGGAGGTCCGTCTTGATCATATAATTATTTTTTTTTACATATCACTATGACTGGTTACGGCCACTGCCTTCTTCAGATCATAAAATATTCTGACGTAGAATCAACGTCAGCTAAACATGTAGGTACATAGTAATTGCCACGGATATATCCTCTTACTAAGTACGTGATGCTCCTGGCGATGATATTAGCCTCCGTAGTATTTCCTGTAGTCGCAGAGTGATCGAACGTAGTTGTTCAGCAGATTCACGTTCGTATGTGTGCAATTGCAACGTCCATTTACACATACGCACAGTTCCGACATTCGTTCCGTACACAGTTAGAAATAGTATAAAATACACTTGAACTCACCGATTTCGAAACTACAGTTGGTCCATTTTTACCCTGAATATCACATCGCGAATTCATAGTTTCGGCGAAAACAGTTTCACACGCAACAAAAACTTTAAAAATCTGAGTTTGTTAAGTTATAAACAAGTTGAGAATTTTGAAATAAAGTAGTTTTTACAGCTCTGGTAGATGCAAACAATTCGGTTCTAACAATTGGCAATCACTGTCCATCCGCTTATACATTGCGATAGCCACGTTCAAAAGGTGTTCAGAAAGACTAAGATTTTCTTTCAGAACGTTCACATCGAGCTTTAATTGAACCCTTGACTTAAACATAAGACCTGGACCGTAATTTTTCTTGTGTTTCTGTCCAACAGTTTAAAGGCACGTTAAGGCGCTGCAGTCATGGACTGTGCGGCTGGTCCGGGCGGAGATTCGAGTCCTCCCTCGGGCATGGGTGTGTGTGTTTGTCCTTAGGATGATTTAGGTTAAGTAGTGAGTAAGCTTAGTGACTGATGACCTTAGCAGTTAAGTCCCATAAGATTCCACACACATCTGAACAAAAGCACGGTACCACGTACATCCGAACAAGGCCCGCTACTGCACAGCCACTGGCTGTCACAGGTCGACTACAATTATCACTACCGCTCTAGTGTCAGAATTTTTACAACAGCTCTGCAACTTTACATTCGTTTCACGCCATGTAACTCCCAAAAGCATTACGAAGAATGTAAGCAAGAAGTTAATATTTTGCATACTCAATTAATACATCATTCATACAGCAACGCATACAAAGCGAAGGCGGCCGGAGTAGCCGGGCTGTTCTAGGCGCTACAGTGTGGAACCGCACGACCGCTACGGTCACAGGTTCGAATCCTGCCTAGGGCATGGACGTGTGTGATGTCCTTAGGTTAGTGAGGTTTAAGTAGTTCTAGGGGACTGATGACCTCAGAAGTTAAGTCCCATAGTGCTCAGAGCCATTTGAACCATTTTGAACATCAAAGTTATATGCACAGAGTACAATAAGGCAAATAAAAAAAAGACGACAAAAACTACCTTGAGTATCTGTCAGAAAAGTTAACCGTGACGCTCTTCGAAACCATTGCTCAGACATCCCTTGGCATGGTATAAGCAATGAACCGACCTTAGACGGAAAAATTCGGCAATTACGTAGCAAATTTCTTGCACTGTATGATAAACATGCTTCTCAACGCACTGTCAAGGTAAAGAGAGCTCCCGCTCCGTGGCTCACCACTGCCAGTTAATGAATAAACGTGATGCTACACCCGAGGCGTACAAAGCTTATAGGAAACTCCGAAACAGAACCAAGCAAATCCTGAGGAATGCCAAAATCAGACATGCCCGCTCTGTCGTATGCGGCATATCAAAACCTGCTGCACTGTGGAAAAAGCTGCGCAGTTTCGGTGTAGGGAAGCGAAGATCTGACGCTGTTTATCAAGAAGAATTAAACGATTTCTTCTCAACCGCTGTAAACTGCCACGCAGCGACAAATTACCAGCCCCAAGATATCAATCTCTCGAGAGACAAGTTTTTCCTAAGTACACAAGGCAATTATGAGAATCTCTTCCGAGGCAGTAGGAAATGATGGAGTGAGCATTGGCATGATTAAGAACGTCGTAGACACTATTATTCCAGTTATCACAGACATCTTCAACCTGTCTCTTGTCAGTAGTACATATCCTACTGAGTGGAAGCAAAGTTTAATTCAACCTACACCCAAGACTGACAACCCGAAGTCGCCAGGTGACTACAGGCCGATCAGCATACTACCTGCAATATCTAAAGCCCTAGAATACATCGTCCACGAACAGCTGACGGATTACCACAAAACTTATAACATTCATGACGAATATCAGTCAGGCTTTCGAAAGCACCATAGAACAGCAACCGCGTTAATCAAAGTAACTGATGACATTAAACATGCTATGGACAGACGTGAAGCTACTATCCTAACACTGCTTGACTTTAGCAAGGCTTTTGACACAGTTGACTTCGATATATTACTAATTAAAATGAAACAGCTGAATTTCTCAAACAGCGCAATACACTGGTTCGACAGCTACCTCAAAAACAGAAGTCAACAAGTCATTTGTGGGTCGGAAAAGTCATCATGGAAAAACGTGCGCTGTGGAGTTCCCCAAGGCTCCGTCCTTGGTCCACTACTCTTCTCACTGTATATTAATGATATTTCTTCAGTGATTCACTCCTGCAACTACCATCTATATGCCGACGACATCCAACTGTACATAAGTGCAAGCCCCAAAAACATTGCTGATGCAGTAGCGAGTATGAACGCACATCTTTGCTCTGTTTCTCGATGGGCACAGAACCTAGGTCTGAAACTAAACCCCAAGAAATCCCAGGTCATACTTATATCTCATCCAAAGTTAATCAGCCGGTACTTTCGCGAAACAGTCCCTCAAATACTACTCAATGGTACACAACTACCATACCAAAAAACAGTAAAAGACCTTGGAATAATCTTGGATGAACACCTAAACTGGGAAGAACAAACAGTCACAGCTTGCCGGAAATCGCTCTCCTCCCTACATGCAATTCAAAAATTTAGAAAAATATTTCCAACCCATGTTAAACAAAAATTAGTCCAAACACTAGTCTTGCCTAATCTTTACTACTGCGATGTAGTTCAACACGGCACAAATAGTGAAAATTCTAGATGCCTCGAGCTAGTGATGAATGCTTGCGTTAGATACGTGTGCAATATTCGGTTGTATGATCATGTCAGTCCTTCATACTCCCAGATAGGTTGGATACGCCCACATAAGGCACGCGATCTCCACACGATGTGCTTACTTCATCGATTTCTTAGCCACTGGGGCCCCCAATACTTATCTTCTCACATTAAACACCTATCATCATTCCACAATCGCAGTACCAGATCGGATACGTCTAGCATCTTGACTGTACCTTTACATAACACAAAATCTTTCTCCATCTCAGCCATACGACTATGGAACGCGCTCCCCTGTGATCTTCATCTTATCCAAAACTACTCAACATTCAAGAGGGAACTAAAAACTTACATATTAGGGACGATATAGCCACCATTGTTGTGCCCCTCCCATCTCTTTCTTTCTCCTCTCCATCACAGCTTCGAATTTTACCATTCTATTTCTCTTCCTTTAACCTATCTACCTATCTTATATATCTCTTTCACCCCATTCTATCGTCTTATGTCTCTGCTCGATGAGAATAACTCACAAGCTGCAAGAACATAACGAGAAAATTCCCAACCAACAATGGGACTGACATTCACAAAAGAAAAGTATGTTTACTCTCATATACATATTATTATTATTATTATTATTATCATTATTCTTGATTGTTATAATTATTTTTTATTGTTATAATCATCATTGTACTACTGTTATAATCTCTATTTTTTTCTTTAACATCAATACTGCATAATACGTTATATGTCCTTAATGTTCTGTAGAAACTGTAACTCGTTCAATCTGAGTTTGCCAGGTAAAATAAATGCGTAAATAAATAAATAAACTGTTTTTCTAAGCTTTTTTCATCTAGTCTGTTTAGATACCAATGGAATACATTCCTCACTGTGTCTGTGTCTCATATTCTTCTTATTTTTTCATAAACTTCATTATCCATTTCCCAATGTGGTATTTTTCTTCCAAGATTTTCTTGATTACTTTCCTTTCCATCCTCTGTATTTCACCTAATTGTCTGGCTGTATTCGAAGAAGGCATTCTGAAGAATGAAGGTATTCTGGTCCAATGACAGTGTTTTAGAGTCAGAATTTTGCATTTATAGACATACATTTCTGGTCAAGCAATGCACTATCCGTCGGAGGATGCCAAACACGTATCGTACAGCCGTTACGGCGCCTTCCATGACCACCAGCGGCGTACGTCGGCCCCACATAATGCCACCCCAAAACAGTAGGGAATCTCCACCTTGCTGCACTC